>NC_060140.1:105882434-106188609 GCF_021461385.2 Schistocerca piceifrons
CTCCAGTGTATCTGTAGACAGGTCTTTAAAGTCAGGAGGTACACTCGCATGCAGAAAAGTTGCAAAATTTGTGGTTCTGGACCAAGTTATTGCCAACTTGACAGCCATAACACTTGAGAAGATACATCAAGCTGTGGCAAGGTGCTACTCACCATTTTTAAAGAAAGCAAAAGGAGAGAATAAAATCAATGTTGGAGTACATCCAGAAGTTAAAAAAGAAAATTTGCAATTACTTTGAGTAATAAGTTTGAAGCTCAGAGATTATATCGAGTTGTTGTGGTACTGTCATGGAGCATCTCTGGTTATCGTAGAACTGCAATAAATATGTGGAAGCACCTTATATGAGTTAGATGAACATTTAAATTGCAAGATACCAGATGTTGTTAAGCCCTTTATTCTTTAAAGATTTTTGAAATAAGGACCTGGGCCCATGAAATATCTTCAGGAACCTAATGCTTTGCTGACCCATTTAATAAAGATAAGTATGTTATGAAGATAATTTCCATACATTATGCAGCATTTTATATGCATGCCTTCTAGATAATAGTGTTGTAGCATTATACAGGGTGAAGTGAAATTTTTGCTCTCGGGCCTCACAACCTGACTTCTCACATGCCAGCGATAAAAAAAATGTCTCTCTTAAAATATCTTCCAGTGAGTACATCCAGCAGAAAAAGGACGTTAAAGAGTGGCAATCTGGCAACACTGTAACCACATGTATGGTAACTACATCTGTCAGCACATATTAGTCATTCTGTACAGGTGGTGCAGTGGATAGAGTTTTCAGTTAGCATACAGGAGGTTGATGGTTCAATCCTGCGTTGAGGCATATGTTTTTTATTTGGTAAATGTAGTCCATGTGGTACAGTATCTGGCATCTTAATCATCAAAAGCAATTGGAATGGGTCCTGTAGAAAACATGTGCACTTGTGTACTAGAGTCGTAGAAATGGAAGATTGGTCAGCTTTGAAAGAAGTCCTTTCCACATTGTGGGCGTGAATTTATTCTCACCACTTCATCTACGAGATGCAAAACCTGTATTCTTTGTACCCTCCTCTAATGGTCCAATAGATTAGTACCAACTATTATTATCACCTCGTTCAGGTCCATTACATTTCGTTATGGCCTTATGTTGCCAGTAGGACTACCAACGTACTTTGAGAACTATGTCCAAACTCGGGTACTATTTGTAGGTGTTATCACCGTGGTCCCACTAATTATGCCTTTCAGCAATGAATCTGGTAACCACATTCTGTTTAGTGCATATCTCAGTGCATTACTATTATTATTATTATCATTATTCCATCAATGGGATTTTGGAAACATCACGTCTATTACTGTTCGTGAAACAGTGTAATTCAAACCGAGCATTTCACAATTAGCAGTGTCGTGATGAATCATGCAGAACAATATCTGTCAGAGAGGTAATGTGCGTTAGGTGCAACAGCACGCAGGACTGACGGTGTGATTGTATGCGCTGTCCACCAGACAGGGACCAGTTGCCAGTGGAGTAATGCATCCATGACAGACTCCAATGTACATGCGTACACAAATTAAATTTTCTCATTGTAAATATCTATGCCACAGTGTGGCAAATGTATGGCATACACAAACGATGAATATGTGGAAATGCTTCTGTTAATGATAACACTCCTGACACCAAAGTAAATTTATATGATCCCACTTCTGGTCACCATTGTTAATGTATACAGGCAGGGAATCGAGGAGAAGGTTGTGACATATGCCTTGTCGTGGCAGTATTCAGGAGGTAGAGCAGCCAAGATTTGAGAGTGGGCACCCAGGGCTGCCATTAAATGACAAAACAGGAAATTAGGTACAATAAAGAGGATATATTTCAATGTACGGTGTACAAGGGGCGTGCCTAGGGTCGGAAGTAACCAGGTTTAGGCCAGTCTATGAGGTCGAACTATTAATTGAAATGGGCAACGGAAGGGAAAGCGGTTCATGTTAACTTACATTGGTGGCCAGTTGTGAAAAGCAGAGCCAGAGGCTCTGCCTTCCGAAATGACATCTGTTCTGCTTGAGGTCTGGATTACAAGATAGAAAGGCAACTGTGTTCCGCACTGCAGAACACTCCAGCGTCCACAGGCATGACCTGTATCCCACGCACGCTTTGGCTAAAACCAATGACGTGAATTCACTAGCACTTTCAGCAGAGGTCTCAGGGTGTCTCTTGTCATCAGCTTTAACTCGACAGAACTGCCTTGGTTCTGAAATGCAGGCAACTTGTGTCACGTAGGTACAGCGTAAATTACTCTGGGAGAAGACTTGTAAAGATTTCGCTGGGCCTTTGAAGTAAATTTTTTAATCAATTTCCTTAAAATATTATTTAACTGGCTGCTACTCTGTACATTCCTTTCCCCTTCCAGAGAAGTGGTGACAAACATTGTTTACAAAATGGCGTCAGTCACTCCCCAGAAAGACAGTTTACCCTAGTAGGGGCCTTAATACTATGGGAGGGATCTGTTACAATATTTCATCTAGTATAAGTGGAAGAGGACTAACATATAGTCAAGTTTATCAGATTTCATGAGTTAAGAAAATAGTAAAATATTAACTGTTCAAATTACAATACAATATTTCCTGTAATGGTTGCAATCATCACTGTCCATATAATCAGATCTTAAAACATATGATGTTAAAATCATACCAGAAAGCTTCACAAAAGAGGGATGAACTATTTTGGTTTCTGTTAGGTCCAGGGAATAAAAATCTGTTATTAATCTGCTGTTGTAGTACAAACTCCTTGTCCTAGGGAGTAGATGGTGGCTGAATTGAATCAGCACTGATCTTTTAATGATTTACAGGCATTGTTTGTATTATTTGGCAAATATTAATCTCTTTGCTAGATAGTGGAACTAATACCAAAAATAAAATGCATCAACAACATGACAGAATACTCAGTTCTAGGATAATCAAAGTATTTGGGTAAAAAACATCATAAATCAGCTTAATGCAATCGTTAACATCTGACTTGGTTAAGAACTGGGTGAAGTACATTTAAAAAGAGTTATGGGTAATAGTTGCACAAAGTTTCACAGGCTACAAAATATTAACACATTTCAGTTGAATGGAGGATTCAGTTAGCAAGCTAAAGAGATGATGTTCCATAAATCATATGAAAATCTTTAACCACATTAACTCATGTTAAAAGACGAGGTACAAAAGTTTTCTTGTGAAATACTGGAATTATGGATGAATTCAGGGGATAACAAAGGCTACACATCAAAACCCATGAATATCCAATACCAAACTGCTACCTTATCACTTTAAAGTACCTTAAATTACTTCATAGAGCAATCATCATTCAAAAAATGGCATACTGGAATAGAAATGAACACACAGTAAGAGAAGAAGTCTGTGAAATATTTCACCTAGGTCAAAATTACTCAATAGTTTCAGTTGGAAAAATTGGAGCATAAAGTAGTCAGAGCGTCTGATGTGCTGTCACTACCTCAACTTGGATACATCATTTGAAATGGCCAATACAACGAAATAGTAGTGAAAATCTCAGAAAAGCAAAAGATAAGACACACTTATTCATTTAAAAACCATTTTAAATTACCTCATGGGATAATACTGCTCACGTACATCACTTAGTTTTGCATGTAAATTAATTAGTTAAAAGAAAGGCAAATAAAAATTAACAAGGTTGAAATGTGACCACATTGTGGTCCAAATGGTTTCTGGTTTGCACAACAAATACTATAGGTCTCATAATGGGAAGCTATAATCAATATTTCCCATAAGTTAGTGCTTAACACGGAACATGCGGATTTAATGTTTTTCCCAATAGTGCCACTCAGCCATAATATTCTGCAAACATGTTGCAATAATTATTAACAGCTAACAATATCCTCATCCTATTCATAAAACTTCACATAAAAAAGAGAAATAATGCAGTGAGTTTATAATCAGATCATAAAATACGAAAACATTCACTCTGCACCTTCACCTTCACCTTCATGATGGAACACACAAGATTCATCACGATTCAACATTACAGGCTCCAGCCAACAACACTCCAAGTGAATAACGCAGCTACTGTCACCATACGGATGTTCTCTGCAGAGTCAAGTTACTTGTTTCCATTACACCACTAACAGGTTAATGTAACCATTGCAGCCTCACTTTGACGACAGAACACACATGTTTTGTAGTGATACAATACTACAGGCTCCAGCCGACACCTCTCCAAGTGAATACCACAGTTACTGTCGCGGTATCGATGTTCTCCTCTGAGCCAAATTGCCTGTTTCTGTTACACCACTGCCACTTTACTGTAATCCTCGCACCCTCACATTGATGATGGAACACACAAATTTCATTGCAATTCAATATTACAGGCACCAGCCTATTTCTCTACAAGTGATTACCGCAGCTACTGTCGCTGTATCGATGTTATTCTCGGAGTCAAGTTGCCTGTTTTTGTTACACCACAGCCAGGTTACTGTAATCCTTGCACCCTCACATTGACGATGGAACACACAAATTGTGTTGCGATTCAATATTGAAAGCTTCATCGTACTCCTATCCAAAAGACTAACATGGCTTCAGTCAGGTATGGCCGTTCTCCTTGGAGTCCTGTTGAATCATTCGGATGCACCTCTGCCATTTTACTGTAACCCACACATCCTCACATTGACGATTCAACACACAAATTGTGTCGTGATTCAATATCATATTCTCCAGCCGACTTCTCTCCTAGGGAGTAACGTGGCTACGGTTTCCGTATAGTCATTCTACTAAGAGTCAAGTTACTTGTTTCTGATGCACCACTGCCAGTTTACTATAACTATCACACTCTCACCTGGACGACTGAACACACAAATTTTGTTGCGATTCAATATAACAGGCTACAGCTGTATTCTGTCCAAGCAAATAACGCAGTTGCTGTCACCGTATCAACGTTCTCCTCAGAGTCAAGTTGCTTGTTTCTGTTACACCACTGCCACTTTAATCCTCGCACTCTCACATTGATGATGGAACACGCAAATTTCATTGCAATCCAATATTACAGGCCCCAGCCTATTTCTCTCCAAGCGATTACCGCAGCTACTGTCGCTGTATCGATGTTATTCTCGGAGTCAAGTTGCCTGTTTTTGTTACACCACAGCCAGGTTACTGTAATCCTTGCACCCTCACATTGACGATGGAACACACAAATTGTGTTGCGATTCAATATTGAAAGCTTCATCCTACTCCTGTCCAAAAGACTAACATGGCTTCAGTCAGGTATGGCCGTTCTCCTTGGAGTCCTGTTGAGTCATTCAGATGCACCTCTGCCATTTTACTGTAACCCACACATCCTCACATTGATGATTCAACACAAAAAAATTGCGTCTCGATTCAATATAATATTCTCCAGCCTCCTAGGGAGTAATATGACTATGGTTTCCTCATGGTCGTACTCCTAAGAATCAAGTTGCTTGTTTCCATTACACCACTGCCAGTTTACTGTGATCCTCACACCCTCACATTGACGATGTAACAAACAAATTGTTTCATGATTCAGTATTACAGGCTCCAGCTGACTTCTCTCCGAGCGTCTAATGTGGCGCTAATCACCATGTGGACGTTCTCCTGGGAGTCAAGCGGCTTGTTTCCGATGCACCAGTGCCACTTCACTGTACCCCTTGTACCCTCTCATTGATGATGCAACAAAAAAATTGCGTCTCAGTTCAATATTATATTCTTGAGCTTACTTCCCTCCTAGGGAGTAACGTAGCTATGGTTTCCTTATGGTTGTACTCCTAAGAGCCAAGTTGCTTGTTACTGTTGCACCACTGCCAGCTTACTGTAACCGTCGCACCCTCACCTTGATGACTGAACACACAAATTGCGTCAGGATTCAATATTACAGGTTCCAGCCGACTTCAGTTCAAGCGAATAACGCAGCTACTGTCACCATATCAACGTTCTCTTTGGAGTCAAGTTGCTTGTTTCTGTTATGCCTCTGACAGTTTAACGTCGTCCTCGCACCCTCACATTGACAATGGAACACACTAGTTGTGTCACGATCAATGTAGCAGGCTTCATCTTACTCCTATACTAGCGACTAATGTGGCTTCAGTCGTTGTATGGCCATTCTCCTGGGAGTCCAGTTGACTGTTTCCGATGCACCACTGCCAGTTTACTGTAACCCACACACCCTCACATTGTGTCACGATTTGATATTACAGGCTCCAGCTGACTTCTCTCCTAGCGACTAATGTGGCGTTAGTCACCATGTGGACGTTCTGCTGGGAGTCAAGTGGCTTGTTTCCGATGCACCAGTGACACTTCACTGTAACCCTTGTACCCCGTCATTGACAATGCAACTTCTCTCCTAGGGAGTAAGGCAGCTACGGTTTCCGTATGGTTGTTCTCCTAAGAGTCAAGTCGCTTGTTTCTGATGCACCACTGCCAGTTTACTGTAACTGTCACGCCCTTACCTTGATGACTGACCATACAAATTTCATCTCGATTGAATATTACAGGCTCCAGCCGACTTTTGTCCAAGCGAATAACGCTGTTACTGTCACTGTATCGACATTCTCCTCGGAATCAAGTTGCTTGTTTCCGATCACCACTTCAGTTTACTGTAACCCTCACACATTCACATTGATGATGGATCATACAAATTGCATCACGATTCAATGTTACAGGCTCCATTCGTCTTCTCTCCCAGTGACTAATGTGGCTATGTCAACGTACAGACGTTCTCAAGTTTGTTTCTGATGCACCACTGCCAGTTTACTGTATCCCTCGCACCCTCATGTTGACAATGGAACACACAAGTTGCTTGGCGGTTCAGTATTACAGTGTTCAGCTGACATCTCTCCAAGTGGGTGACTGATGACCTCAGATGTTAAGTCCCATGGTGCTTAGAGCCATTTGAACCATCTCTCCAAGTGACTAATGTGGCTACAGTCATCATATGGAGGTTCTCCTGGGAGTCAAATTGCTCATTTCTGATGCACCACTGCTATATTCCTGTAACCATTTCATCCTTGCATTGATAATGGAACACACAAGTTGAGTGGCAATTCAATATTACACTCTCCTGCCATCTTCTCTCCAAGCGACCAACATGGCTTCGTTCAAAATATGAACATTCTCCTCGGAGTCAAGTTGCTTGTTTCCTTTGCACCACTGCTAGTTTACTGTAACGCTCGGCTCCTCATATTCATGATGCAACACACAAATTGCGTAGTGATTCAATACTACAGGTTCCACTATGCCTCTCTCCAAGTGTCTAATTCGGGTACGATCACCGTAAGGTCGTTTTCCGTGGGAGTGAACTTGCTTGTTTCTGTTGCACCACTTCCAGTTCACTGTAACAATCACCCTCTCAAATAGACAAAGGATTACATAAATTTCATCATGATTCATTATTACAAACTCCTGCTGACTTCTCTCCAAGCGACTAACGCAGCCACGGTCTCCGTATGGATGTTCTCATTGGAGTCAAGTTGCTTTTTTCTGATGCACCACCTCCAGTTTACTGTAACACTCACTTCCTCACATTGACGATGGAACACACAAATCACATTATGATTCAATATTACAAGCTCCAGTCAATTTCTCTCCAAGCGACCAACACAGCTACTGTCACCTTATGGACATTCTCCTGGGAGTCAAGTTGCTTGTCTCCAATTCATCACTGCCAGTTTACTGTAACACTCACAGCCTCATGTTGATGATGGGACACAAAATTCCATCGTGATTCAATATTACAGGCTCCAACAGACTTCTCTCCAAGCGACTAACATGGTTGCAGTCACCATATGAACATTCTCCTGGGAGTCAGTTTGCTTGTTTCTGATGCACCATTGCCAGTTTACTGTAACCCCCACACTGTTCCTCTCTTAGTACCACTATGTCATTCAGTTCTGCCCCACAGCTAAACATACAAATGCTGACACTCTCTCCCACCTTCCATTCAGTCCGGACCCACTTTTAGATCGGGAGGAATTACTCTGTTTTCACTTTGATGAATATGCTCAACCAACTGTTGGTGGTTTTCCAATCACCAGCACTTGAGTCTCACAAGCTAGTGCTACTTATCCAACGTTTTTGGAAAGTGAAACGTTGCCTACATTGTGGCTGCCCTGAGGTTCCTCCATCATGGGTATCTTAATCGTCCATAACTATTATGCATTTCAGTATCGTTTCTGTTTCATTGGTGGTGTTCTACTACTTGATACAGACCACTCAGCTGCTCACATAGTGGTTCCCTCAGCTCTCCATTTGGATTTCCTGCAGTTGCTACTCACTGATCACGTGGGGTGAGAGGGGAGGGGGGGGGGGGGGGGTGAGGCGGGGATGTGTCACACACCTAGGTGTCAGCCTGCCATCATGCTTTTTTGTCGGTTTTGGATTTGTTACAGCATGTTCTCAATGCGCTTCGCAGTAAGCCACCCCATAAGCAACGTTGTCTCCATGGGCACAGCCTTCGCAGGCCTGGTAGTGTCTTCACATCGGTTTTGCTGGCCCTTTCCGTAATGCACACTGGCTAATAGTAACTGATGCATTCTGTCTGTACCTATATGTTGTTTGTTGCCTATCACCTTTTGCCTCTGCCGCCATGGCAGCCCTGTCCAAAATTTTTTCCATCGAAGGACTTCTGGCAACATAGGTCTTTGATAAAGGCCCTCATTTCTGAAGCAGAAGTTTGCCTCCTTCTTCAATGACCACAGGATTCGCCACATTTTTGCCCTTCTATCCACAGGCCAATGATGTGACCAAAAGGTTAGTTAGAAAAATCAAAGAGAAAATCATAAAGTACGTGATTTGGTCCCCATCTGATATTGCCTTGGATCAATTTCTGTCTTCCAGTTCGTTTATACTGTTCGGCAACAACAGCCCCACTGAAGTGCTCCCGGGTGTCAATCACAGATGCTCCTGCATCTCCAGTAGCCCAGCCAGGGAAACCTACCCATGCAGCCATTGTGTCTTTTCCAGCCCGGGGTGGCCGTCTGGCATGAGGGTTTGGTCATCACCCAAACTGGATTCTTGCCTTTATTGCCTGATGCTGTGGCCACCATCTCTGTGATGTCTGTACACAGGAACACCTCTGTGTGCATCATTATGACTAGTTGCACCTGTGCGTGGACAACTGGACAATCCTGGCTGGGACACAGACATCGCCACGGCAGTCTGTGTTGCACGATGGATTACCTGACGTGGCTGGGTCTCTGCCACAACATACGAGGGGTCCCCCATCACCAGGCACAGCTTCTTCAATATTGGTACTGGTACTGATGTAGCCTCTGTCCACCACAGAGCTGTCTCCTCTGCCTCTGCCATCACCACCACCATCACCTCCAAGCAAAGGACTCTTATGCGATCATGGAGCTTACTCTGACATCACCCATCTTACCATATGAGTTGACACAAGAAGGCAGACTGAGATGCTGCCCACACCATAAGTACTTCCAACCACACAGCCCAGTATCAGCATGTCATCTCAGACAGAGTCTCATGGAGGGAGATTCCATGAACATCTCACAAATCTGAGCTGTTCCCCTAGGGAAGAAGAATGAAGTAATCCACGCACATTTGAAAGCCAAATTACCAGTGTGTTGTCATCTGCAAGAGTGCATTGCAAAAGAGCAGTACTGTGAACTTCTGATAGAGCTCACCATGGGTGAGTGACTATTTAAACTCTACCATGCTATGCTTGCACTCTACATCTACATTTACATATATACTCCGCTAGCCAACAAGTGGTGTGTGGAGGAGGGCACAATTCGCACCAAAGTCATATTTTCCCCCCTCTGTTCCATTCGTGGATCACGTGAGGGAAAAATGACTGTCTGTACGCCTCAGTGTGAGTTCTTATTTCCCTTATCTTTGAATGGTGATCATTGCGCTATTTGAACGTTGGTGGTAATAATATGTGCTCTACATCCTTGGTGAAGATCGGATTTCAGAATTTAGTGAGCAGCCCCTTCTGTTTAGTGCGCCATCTGTCTGCAAGTGTGTCCCACTTCGAACTTTCTATGAGATTTGTAATGCTCTCGTGATGGCTAAATGTATCAGTCACGAATCTTGCCGCTCTTCTTTGGACTTTCTCAATCTCTTGAATCAGACCCAACTGGTCTGATACTCCAAGACTGGATGAACTAATGTATTGTAAGCTATTTCCTTTGTTGAAGGACTGCATCACTTCAGGATTCTACCAATAAACTGCAACCTAGAGTTCACCTTACCCATTACTTATGTAAGCTGATCATTCCATTTGAGATCATTTCGAATAGTCACACCCAGATACTTGACAGACATTACTGCTTCCAAACACTGGGCATTTATTTTGTACTCATACATTAATGGGGATTTTCACCTTGTTATACACAGTAGGTTACACTTGAGAGATAGTTGCCAGTCATTACACCACACATTTATTTTCTGCAAATCCTCATTGATTTGTTCACAACTTTCATGTGATACTACTTTCCTGTAGACTACAGCATCATTGGCAAACAGTCTCAGGCTGCTGTCAATACCATCAACCAGATCATTTATGTAAATTGTAAAAACCAGAAGACCTATTATGCTGCTCTGGGGCTCACCCAAAGTTACGTTTGTTTCTGTTGAAGTCACCCCATTCAGGACGACATACTGTGCCCTGTCTGTTAGAAAACTTTCTATCCAACTGTATATGTCATCAGATAGACTGTAAGCACTCACTTTTTGTACCAAGTGACAGTGCGGAACTGAGCCGAATGCCTTTCGAAAGTCAAGAAATATGGCATCAACATGGGAGCCGGTATCTGGAGCCTGTTGTACTTCGTGCACAAAGAGGGCCAGCTGTGTCTCGCATGACCGCTGTTTCCTAAAACCATGCTGGTTTCTGCAGATGAGCTTCTCAGATTCTAGAAAGGTCATTATGCCTGAACACAAAATATGTTCCATGATTCTACAACACATTGATGTCAGTGAAATTGGCAGATGAGCTTCTCAGATTCTAGAAAGGTCATTATGCCTGAACACAAAATATGTTCCATGATTCTACAACACATTGATGTCAGTGAAATTGGCCGGTAATTATGTGCATCCAATTTTCTACCCTTTTTATAGATTGCTATGACCTGGGCCTTCTTCCAGTCTTGTGGAACTTTCCGCTGTTCCAATGATCGCTGATAGATGATGGATAAGAATGGTGCTATATTTGTAGCATAGTCAACATAAAATCTTACGGGGATACCGTCTGGGCCAGATGCCTTCCTGGCGTCTAAGGATCTTAACTGTTGTACAATCCCAGATACACTAAACAATATGTCAGACATCCTTTTTTTTGTTCAATAATTGAAAGAGGGACTGGTGCTGCAGTCCTCTATCGTAAACAAGTTTTTGAAAGCTAGGTTTAGAATTTCAGCCTTCTGTTTATCATCATCAGTTACATTACCCATACTGTCAGCAAGAGAAGGTATTGAATTATTTGTAGCTTTCATAGATTTTAAGTGCAACCAAAATTCTTGGGGGCTATTTTTAGATTCTGCAGATAAAATATTGCTTTCAAATTCGTTAAAAGAATCTCTCATTGTCCTTCTGACAGCTGCTTTCATTTCGCATAATTTCTGTTTGTCAGTGGGGCAGTTACTACATTTAAAACGACTGTGTAAAATTCCTGCCTTCTCAGCAACTTCATAATATGTTTGTTGTACCAAGGTGGATCCTTTCCCTCCCCTATACTTTTGTTTGGCACATACTTCTCTAGCACATGGTGAACAATATCTTTAAATTCCAAACAAAGATGCTCAATATCTTTGTGTCTCGCAGTGAATGCTTGGAGCTGACTATGAAGATATTCATTAATGACACTTTTATTTGCTTTCCCAAACAAGAAAACTCCACTGCTTTCCCAAACAAGAAAACTCTACGCTGTTTCTTTGGTTTTTTTGCAACTTCCACTGGCATGGAAGCCACAATGACATAGTGGTCGCTAATACCTTCTTATAGATTAACTTCCTCAAAAAGATCAGGTCTGCTTGTCGCCAAGATATCAAATATGTTCCCATCTCAAGTTGGTTTTCTAACCAATTGCTCAATGTTGTATGTTGAGAATGCTCCTAGAATAACTTCACATGAATCTTTGCTTCTGCCCCCTGTGATAAATGTGTAATTTTCCCAGTCAATGGATGTTAGATTAAAGTCTCCACCTATAACTAATGGATAATTTGGATATTTACTTCCTCTGTACTCAAGACTTTCGCTTAAACATTCTGCGATGTTTGTTGTGGATGTTGGTGGTCTATAAAAACATCCTAATACAATGGTCAATCCTTGTCTAATTGACAGCTTTATCCAGACTATTTCACAGTCCGACCCAGTATTGATCTCAACTGTGTTTAAACAGCTTTTAACTGCAATGAACACATCACCTCCCATAGCATCAGTCCTATCCTTCCTAAACATTGTCCAATCCGAGTTCAAAACTTCACTGCTTTTTATATCTGGTTTCAACCAGCTTTTGGTACCTAATACAATATTGGCATTGCTACTGTTTATTTCGGAGATTAACTCAGGGATCTTACAACAGACACTTTGTCAATTTACTAACATGATATTAAGCATATTTAAATCCTTTAGAATGACCTGTTTAGGTGAACTAACAATTTTACAGTTGGCACACCCACATCAGTGACAAGAACTCGTAATTTTTCAGGCCAGCGGTTTGTTTCCCATGGGGAGGAACCTAATCTAAATAACCCCTATGTGCATGCCACAAGTACTGTGCTACCCATGTAGCCACTTCCTGTGTGTAGTGCACCCCTGATCTATCAAGGGGTACCCTACAACCTTCCACCCCATAGCGTAGGTCAAGGAATCTACAACAATTTTCATCACAGAGTCAACATAGCCTCTGGTTTAGATTCTCCACTGGACTCCAGACAAGTGGAACCCTGGTCCACCCTGGGTACAATGCTGCAGATCGTCAGCTTGGCTTCCACTGCTTGAGAGATGGAGGCCGCCTTCACCGATTTAGCCAGCCATCGAAAGGATCCAAGGGTTTCCTCAGAACTCCGACGACAAACATCGTTGGTGCCGACATGTGCAACAATCTGCAGCTGGCTGCACCCCGCATGCTCTATAGCCACCAAAAGAGCCTCTTCCACATCGCGGACAAGGCCCCCCAGCTAGCACACTGAGTGAACATTGGACTTCTTCCCTGCCCTACCCGCTATGTTCCTGAGGGGCTCCATGACTCGCCTAACATTGGAGCTCCCAATAACTAACAAACCCCAAACCCCACATGCCTGTCTGGACCTTGCTGGAGGAGTGGCCACTATCCTGGCAGAAGGTGCATTCTCATTTATCATGTCATTACTCCTTGCATACATTTGCCTTATCTTATTGTGTTCAGTGTATGTTATGGTGATTGACGTACATGTCACAGTCTAATAATGTTGTACTATCATTCTGGGTTGCATTGTTTGTCCAAGTTACAACAGAAGTTCCTCAAGAGATTTTGGTGTTTTTAAGAGAAATACATTCTTTCAGGAAAAAGGTATTCACAAATTCATATGGCCAGAGAGGGAATATAGTCTATCATGAATTATGTAATAATCAGCAACAAACTAGAGGGAATATTTAGATAAAGCATTGTTTTTGTAGCATATAACATGGGATCAGATTATTTTTTTGTAATATTCCAAATAAACAAGCTCACAAAATGGAACAGCTATAGGAAGTTATCCAAACGACATGTAAAATAAAGTGTTTTTGCTTAATGAAGACAGTATCAGAGATCTGTATCAATAATGGCTAAACAGGTACCTGCAGCAGACAAAATCAGCAGAAGATACAAAGCAGGAATGGAACACTATAAGAAAAATGATAATGAATGCTGCTGATGAAACACTGGATAAGAAGAATAATATATGATAGAAAGGAGGCATCAAAGTCTGGACACCAAATCTTGAAGTGACCATAACGCTCAAACATAAAGCCCATCTTGATTGTCTTAATGACCCAACAAAATAAAATCATCAGATTCACAGACAGTGGTAGAAGGTGCTCACCAATAATCTTGGGAATGTTTTATAAGTATAATTGAAGATGGGGTATCCACAAAAAAAACAAGCACTAACCTGTAAGACAGTGAAAATGGTTTACAGGGAAAACATAGAAACAGCACAAATAAATAATTTAGAATAATGGCAAAGGGTCAAACACTACAAAACCCTTTAGTGTGCAGATAGGGAGACAGAAAATGGGGATATGAAATATATACACTCATTAGATGTGGATAATTTATGCACAGAAGCAGTGGCAGAGACTATGGTGGCCTTGAGAAACAGGAAACCTACAGGCACAAACAGCATAAGCAAAGAACTCCTAAGTTATGGTGGACTCTCTTTTCATTAAAGACTACTAAATATATTCAATATGTAACACAAAATAATTTTCACACCAAGAGGATGGCACAAGCTGTTTAAAAAAGGAGTCACAAGTAAGCATGCAGCATGCAAGGCTTATGCTAAGATCCTGATCAGTAGATGTAAACTAATATCATTGTGCTATTAAGTGAAGAACAGATGGATATCTATAGAGAAGGACTGGCAGTGGGAGCAGGATTTGTGTTTCCCTAGAGGAAGACTGACAACAGTTGTGGTATTTGTTATGAAACAGATCGTTGAAAAACACGCAGAATTTAATCAAGAGACCCATTTAGCTTTCATTGATCTAGAAAGATAAAGTTAACAGAGAAAAACTGTGGAGCTTAATGAAAGAAAGGGAACACTTTAAGAGGCCTATACAAAAATCCAATTACTTCATATACAAGTGGAGAACCGGTAGTGCCTTTCAAGGCCGCTACTACGGCCAGTGGTGGTTGTTCTGGGTACTGATTTCTCAGGATCTACGCACCCAAATTGCGTGAAAATGTAAGAAATGTCAGTTCTAGTATAATATATTTGTCCAATGAATACCCATTTATCATCTGCATTTCTTCTTAGTGTAGCAATTTTATTGGCCAGTAGTGTATATATTTACACAATACGAAAAAAAACTTAGTAGAATGTTGTAGAACTCTTTCCTACAAAGTTACAAATTAATCATCGTTTTTTTCCAAGTTTTCCATTTCTTTCTCTCTTTAGCTGTTTAATCTTATGCACAAGATATATGTAGTGCACATATATGAGCGTATGACCAATGCTAGAACGTGTCAGTTATTCATTTTTTAGTCATACCCATTGATATTGTGAAAGTATTTTGATAGCACATTATCAGTGCACATTGCTTTTCATTTTTCCAGTAGCTGATAATGCCTTGATAAAGATCAGTGCTCAAATTCCAAGGTAACAAATAGCCAACCTCAATAGATAATCAGTTATTGCAGATAGCTTTTTTCTTGTAAGAGTACATTTACTGCTTGGAATTCAAAGAATTCATCATGCTGTTTCTCCATATTTTGTTGTTCACCTGTGTCACATTTTCTTCAGCAAAAAGTAAGTATTTATTGATCTTAGAAGTATCCAGACTATATGGCACCAGTAATTATTAATAACTGTGTGGTGCTGAAGTTAGTTATATGCAGTAACACTCTACAATTACTTGGAACGTGAAAACTTAGCATATATGATTTGCCAAATTAGCATCTATTTTTGTGCATTTAAAAGAATAAGAATTTTTCCTCCTGCTAATGAATGTTATATTTTGTAGCTCCCAAATGTTTAATTAAATACTAATGGTTCATAAACCTCTTTCAGGGAAGGAAAAAAATTTTATTTTACACCTTTTTTAAATATAAATTTTTACTGCTAAAAACTCCAAACAATATTTAGCTAACATTTTGTTGTTTTCTATTAGCTGCATTTCAGTAAGTTACTTGGAAGGACCATAGCTACAGAATACTGCACAAAGAAATTAAAACTTTTAAAATTTGGATATCTTTTAAACTGTTATTTAAAATTATATGCCTCGGGTAAAATTTTACGAGCTGAATCTTCAAACTATATAGGATGCCGATTTTGCTTTTCGGAGAATTAGTTAACTTGCCAAATCTGCTACTTTTTCTCAGGAAGTTAGTAAGTGTAATACCTTTTCTGTTGCTTCAGAAAATTGTCAATCACATATGATTCAAAATTTAATTATTGATTTCCAGGTTTTGGGTACAGTATGTTTGACCGTCAATATCTAGAGACTCTGTTCAATGTTCGAAGTTCAGCAAAATTACTTAGTATGATATTATGCACAAACCATATTGGTGTAGATCCTATTTGTTGGACAACAGTTTCTAGTGTCTTACACTGCTGGCATCACAAAGATGTTTACAATATCAAGAACATAATTATCTTTCCAAATAGAACACAGCCTCAAACTAGAAGTTCCATAGATTGATTATATGAAATGGAAAAGTTGCTTGCTTTAATACATATCTTCTGACTTAAAGTATTAAATATTCTTGTATTTACAGTTCCTGGTGTTTAAGAAGGCTGACTTCACCATCATTGCATCTTCACTTAAATCAAGCATAACTGTTGCCCATTATTTATTATCCAAACTTGTAGTGTAGAGTACTATGTGGGAACAGCCCTCCTATATTTCCTCATTCACAAAATTTCATTGCAGTGTGAATTAGGATGCATTGTTTTCATCTGACATTTGAAATAGGTCAATGAAAAACAATGCCCCACTCTATCTGTGGTATCATCATACAGAAAGTTTATTTATTTTCCAACAACAAGTTGCTTTGGGCAGTAAAGACCATGTCATATCTGCATATACATTAACACTCTCCAAACAACTGTAAA
Source organism: Schistocerca piceifrons (assembly GCF_021461385.2). Classification (NCBI taxonomy): domain Eukaryota; kingdom Metazoa; phylum Arthropoda; class Insecta; order Orthoptera; family Acrididae; genus Schistocerca; species Schistocerca piceifrons. The sequence continues at coordinate 105,899,198 of NC_060140.1, forward strand.
GTGACCACTGTAAAGTGTGTGGCACAGCCTACTTCTCATTGTACCATATTATTAGTGGTTCTTCCTGTCCATTTGTGAATAGAGTGTGGGAAGAATGATTGCTTAAATGCTTCTGTGCATGCTGTAATTCGTCTAGTTTTGACATGATCCTTATGGGAATGATTCCTCACTTTACTCTGGTTCTTGAAAGTTTGTAACTACTCTTCTGTAGCATAGCTACACCTTATTCTTAGGCATCTGCCAGTTCAAGTTTTTCAGCATCTCTACAATTCTCTTCCAAGGCTCAAGCAAACCTTTTGCCATTTGTACTGCTGTTCTTTCCATACGCTACATTCAATTGCTACATCAACAGATTCTACAGGTGTTTCATACAGTCATTGACTCAAAGGTATTTGTGAATCATTAAAACTATTCCATTACTCACAATATTACCAAAGCTAAGTCAAGTTCTTCCTTAATTTCCATGTTGCCTAGCTTGTTAGCAGCAACTTATAAGTAATACAAATACTCTTGACTTAATTTTTTTGGTTGCTGGTAACATAAAATGTTGGTACAGTGTTCCAGCAAACATGATGCAACATTTCATGAGCAGTGGCAGCAGATTTAGCTATAAATGGTATTGCATACCATAGTTGAGCAGGGCAGTGGTGGGTGCAGGGGTGGGGAATGGGGGGTGGAAGATGACATTGCAACTACTAGCAAAGCTGCCCAACACAATGGTGATACAGTAGCAGTGATGTAGGCAACAACAACGTCTGCGGCAATGGTGGCACAAAATATCAGCACCCCTCAGTTCCCAGTATTTCAGATACACAAAAAACAAAGTAAGTTAGTTATTTGATTTGCTATCTTCTACTACTTCGTGATTCATTGTATTAAATTTCGACGCTAAGGTGAAAAACAGCTGAACTAGTCTACATCCACATTCACATCTATACTCTGCAAACCACTGTGAGATGCATGGCAGAGGGTACATCCCATTGTACCAATTAGTGGTGTTTCTTCCCATTCCATTCACATATGGTGTGTGGGGAGAATTATTGTCTGAATGCCTCTGTGCATGCAATAATTATTTTAATCTTCACTTCACAATTCCTGTGAGAGTGATACACCGGAGATTGTAGTATATTCCTTGACTCATCATGTAAAGCTGGTTCTTCAAACTTTTAGACTTCCTCAGGATATTAATTAAAACTTCTGGGCTAAGAGGCCATGGTTGAAAATTAGAAATTCTTCCTCCTCAAGTTTCATTGCCAAATGTGAGAACTATATTCCAAGGTGAGCCAATGACTGGCTGCTAGGCAATGAAGGTCACATTTATATAGAGCTCATAGAAGGTGCCACCACTTGTCACGTGCTGTCAACAGTGAAACTATCTCTGACTGAGATCATTACCCTTGATCAAAAGTAATCAATTGTCACATCATTGGTACAAAGTCGATCATCGCGTCTTATCTAGCTTTAGTCCTTCTTCTTTTCTGTTAAAATTATTGTGGTGTTTATAAATCTCTATAGCTTCTCTGTACATATGTGCATAATAATAATGCAATGTCTTAGCTAGCAAGCTTGTCTCACTAAATTTTATTTCATGATCACAATCTTCAAAAACGATGCTCGGCTACAGCCGATTTGTCGGTGAGTCCCAGATGACAGTTCCTTTTGTGTTTGGTTAGGCAACATTTCCATTGTTCCAATATAAACCTTCCCACAACCACATGGAATTTTATACATCCCAGGTTTTGCAAAAGGGTGACGTTCATCTTTCGCCAATCTTAAACATTCACAGATTGTTTCAGCCTGAAACTTGGCCAGAACTTTCCCAGTACTTTATGTAATATTGTGGATAAATGGAAGAAAAACTTTCCCAGTTGATTATTGTTGTTGTTGCATGTTTTGGAAGACTTTTCTTCTGTGATAGAGTGCTTGATCTATCTCATTATCAGTGTATCCATTTTTCTTAAAAGCTGTTCACAAATGATTTAATTCCTCTTGTAAATAAACTGACTCACAGATTTTATTTTCTCTGTTAACCTATGTTTTAATGACACCTCTCTCCTGCCTGGGATGATGGTTCGAATTCTTATGGAGGTAATGATTGGCTTGTGTATCTTTCCTATATACCTTATGACCTTAAGTCCCACCTGCCTGTTTAATTACTGAAACATCCAAAAAATTAAGGTGTCCATTACTCTCTGTGTCCATACCGAATTGTATCTTTTGATTAATACTATTTAAATGCACCCAGAAACCATTCAGTTCCCCTTTACCAAGACTGCATATCACAAAAGTTCCACCACATACCGATACCTTTTCAAAGGATTTTTATTGGCTGATTGCAGTGCCTGGTGTTCAAAAAATTCCATAAAAACTTTATATAAAAAAAAAATAATAAAAAAAAAGAAAAGAGAGAGAGAGAGAGAAGAAGAAGAAGAAGAGAAGTGTTTGTACCTGCTTAACTGAACATAAAAGGAATTGTCATCTGGGTCACATTGACAAATAGGCTGTAGCGGGACATGTTTTTGAAGATGGTGATCATGAAATAAAATTTAGTGAGACAAGCTTGCTAGCTAAGAGATTGCAATATTACACATGCATGTGCAGAGAAGCCATAGAGATTTATAAACACCACAATAATTTTAACAGAAAAGAAGAAGGCTTAAAGTTAGATTCGATATGGCTGTCGACTTTGTACCAACGAGGTCACAATTGATTAGCTTTGATCGAGAGTAATGATATTAGTCAGAGATAGTTTCACACTCAACAGCATATGATGAATGATGGTGCTCTCTATGTGCTCTATATAAACAGGACCACTATGGCCTAGCAGTTAGTCATTGGCTCACCTCGGAAGATGATCGGCATTTGGCAACGAAACATCAGGAGGAAGAATTTCTATTGTTCGACCACAGACTCTTAGCCTGAGCCATAATCGCCTACACATTATGATTTCTTGGGATAGTTTATGCCTATCTTCAGTTCCTCCAGTATCTCTGTGACACTCTCACATGGATTAAACAAACTTGTGACCATTGGTGTTGCCCTTCTCTGTATATGTTCAATATCCTCTGTTACTCCTATCTGGCAAGAGTCCCACACACTTGACCAATATTCTAGTACCTGTCACATGAGTAATTTTTAAGCTATCTCCTTTGTAGATTGATTGCACTTCCCCAGTATTCTACCAATAAACGGAAGTCTACCACCTGCTTTACCCACAGCTGAACCTATGTGATCGTTCCATTTCATATTCCTACAAAGTGTTACATCCAGGTATTTATATCAGTTGGCTGATTCCAGCAGTGACTCATAGATATTATAGTCACAGGATACAACATTTTTTTGTTTTGTGAAAAGCAAAATTTTACATTTCTGAAATTTTAGAGCAAGTTGCCAATCTCTGCACCACATTAAAATCATATCAAAATCTGACTGAATATTTATGGTGCTTCTTTCAGGTGATTTAAATATTAATAATGTCTGCACGGTCATTAATATACAATATGAACAGTAAGGGTCCCAACACATTTCTCTGGAGCACACATGAAGTTACTTCTACATCTGACAACAACTCTCCATCCAAGATAACATGCTGTGCCTTCCCTACCAAAAAGTCCTCAATCCTGTCAGAAATTTCACTTGATATCCCATATGACCATCCTTTTGACAATAAGTGTAGGTAGGTACAGTACTGAGTCAAGTGCTTTTTGGAAATAAAGAAATAGTGCATCTACCTTGTTGCCTTGATCCAAAGCTTTCAGTATGTCATGTGAGAAAAGTTGGGTTTCACGTTGCTGATGTTTTTGAAATCCTTGCTGGTTAGCATTGAGGAGATCATTCTGTCCAAGATAATTCATTATGTTTGAGGTCAGAATGTGTTCTATGATTCTACAACAAATTGATGCCAAGGATATTGGATGGTAGTTTTGTGGATCACTTCTACTACCCTTCTTGTGTATGCATGTGACCTGTGCCTTTTTCCAATAACTGGGTATGGTTCTTTGTTCAAGGGATCTATGTCAGATTATAGTCAGAAGAGGGGCTAACTCAGTCACAAATTCAGTATAGAATCTGACAGGGATTCTATCAGAGCCTGGATCTTTTTTTTCAATTTCAATGATTTCAGCTATTTCTCAACACTACTGACCATAATAGCTATTTTGTTCATCTTTGCAGTTGCACGAGGATTAAATTCTTTGCAGTGGTACAAGGGTTAAATTGGCAGAGTCCTTCAGGGTTTTCCTCTGTAAAGGAACATTTGAGAATGGAGTTAAGCATTTCAGCTTTTTCTTTGCTACTCTCAATTTCATTTCCTGTCTCCTTTACATATGACCAGAATTTCTTTTGGTTCTGTGAAAGATCACTTGACAATATTCTGCTATGGTAGTCACTGAAGGCATCACACACTGCTCTCTTGAGCATCTATCATTGAGCATCTCTCTATCTATAGAGAGTTATAGCTTCACTAATCACTTCCATTTAAGTACCTATTCATCCTCAGATTCTTCTGTATCACTCTGCCTGTCTAGTTCCATTTCACTGATTGTTTTCACTAACTTTCCTTATTGATATATCGTGTATGTGCAGATGGTAGGTAACTTTGGCTGTTACATTTGATGATTATCCATTCTTACTTCAATCCAGTCAACTAGAGCCTTCTTTTTCTCAGATAGAACTATATTGTATTTTGGCTCCTTAGTAAGAGTTTTAGATTAGGTATGCTCATTGATGTATGCTAACTATTTTGAAGATGTGACAAGTATGACTTAAGTCATAATTTTTTAGTTCACATCTCAAAAAAATAAAAATACAACATAGAAGCATTAGAACTAACAATAGATTCTTTTTAATGTAATTAGCTCTGGTGTAACTCACACTAAATACAGAATCTGATTTTATGATCTAGCAAAGAGATAACAGCAAACAAAAAATCATCAAAACAGTTGAGCTTCAATACTGACTTCCAATTAACTTAGAAGGCTCATATTGTGCATGTCTACATGTATCTGTACTTTCTGTTTTTCCACTCACACATTTTGATAGCATACTGATATGTGAACTCCTTGTCATATAGTCATATAATTACTTATGTTGTCAAAAACGAAGTAATCAGACTGATGTGCAAAGTTTGTATTAAGCAACTATGTCATTGCCTCTTTATCAAGCTGAAGTTTCACACAAATATTAAATTCTACTTTTAAGGGGTTTGCTTTGGCACCAGGTAGACCATTCATTGCACTAGGGGCAGACAAGAAATGTCATCTTGAGAAACAGTCAGGAGAAAGTCAATATCTTGTATGAAATAATATCTTTAAAAATCTTCAATAAAATCCCCCCAGTGTGCTTGGTCCACAGCCTCTGAGATGCTTATAAAGCTAAGATTTATAATGGTTTTTGTAGTTAATAATGTTGATGTCATACATGGGTCATCCAGAAAGTAGAGAATATTTTGGAATAAATAAATAAAAAAGCAAGATCTCAACACAAAATCTTATTTACAAAGTTAGATCACCTTACTTTATTTTTCAATGTAGTCAGCATAACTGTCAAGGCACTTATTGTAACACAGGACCAGTTTTTTTTTTTAAATTCGTATGTCATACTCTTCTGCCACCAAATACCTGAGCCACAGGATAACACTGATTATTAGAGGTCTTCATCATTTGCAAACTGTTTACCAACAAAAACTCCTTTAGTTTCAGGAAAAAGTGAAAATTAGTTGGTGCCAAGCCAGGGCTGTAAGGGCGTGTACAAAAATTTCCCACATAAGATGCTGGAGTTCTTGCTGTGCTTGAGCCAATGCACCAGGCTGTGTATTGCCATGAATACCTTCCCCAACAACATTCCATGTCACAGAAAAGTCACTCATTTCACTATCACCATAAACAACATTTATTTGCCTATAACTTTCCATAGACCAAACATTTGGTGCATTCATAAAACAAGTGGCACTATACACTTTGCATTTGGCAGGATTTTCTGTGGGCATTGCTGCTTGAAAAGGTTACAGAACAAAGAGACTAAATGCTCAGCAACGAAACTTGGCTCACAAATAATGGGGAAAAGATCTAAGTGACATGCTTGTGACTGCAGCGATGGAGATTGGCATTGGGTGTGGTACACAACTGCTCTTTACATTCTGGATGACCCTAATATTTTAGGTGTATTGATACAGAGATTCTGCTTGCTTCAAATTTTTGTCTGTTGCATTTTAGCTAGTGTTTTCAAAGTCAAAGAAATTTTATTTTGTTTGACATCATAACAATGTATCAGCTCAGAGCAGTGAGGAAGTTTGAGGTTAAACAATGACTTATGCACCCTACACTTCTTGTGTAACTTCTTTTTTGCCCATAAAAACAATGGAACATAACTAGAGACTGATACATTTATTAGTTTGAGTCTCTTATGTCAGTAGATTAACTAAAATTACCCAAGAGAGTAAGACCTTCCCATTTTACAAATATAGCAACAGAATGTCATGGTGGAAGCTTTTTTTCATGGTTGGTGCACTCAGCATTTACATGTACAGAGAGTTCCAAAATTACACCAACAAACTCTGAGGGTATGTAGAAGGTGTCTTGAAGAACAAAATGAGGGTAGGAACCCACATTTGGAAATGTCATTCAATGATGCTACAGAGTGTCAAAGTTATAGGTGTCATCACATGTATATCTGTATGTATGTATATATAAGTGATTCCTTGATGATGTCACAAACTTTCAGGGTGATAGAGAGGGATAAATGTATGAGTTTGAGGGACTCTGGTCTGGAAACAAACAAGTCAAAAGTTATAATCGAAAATTGTACTGATATCCCGGATAGTGGAATACTTGTACCAGTCTTGCTGTTGCTAAGATTGTAAGGCAGGCAACATTCAGATGTGGTAGCATGAACCAAAACAAGACAAACAGGTCCAGTAAATATGGGCTCTAAAATGCATGCATACTTTAGGAGCTACGAGCAGTTGTTCAGTAGGGGAGATGTGTTTCACAGATATGAAGATGAACAAGTGCTTGTAACTCCTCAGGTATGGATTTTATAGCCCATGTTTACTGGAGAGGTTTTTCTTATTTTGACCCATACTAAGACCTCTGAAATTTGCCTACTCTACAAACTTAGCAACAACTGTACAGTTGAGGTATCAGAATGATTTTCACTTATAACTTTGGACTCGTTCGTTCCCACATCAGGGTCCCTTCCCTCAATTTCATACACTTTAACTTCTCTATCATTCCTAAAAGTTCGTAACATCATTTCAGAGTCACTCTGTATGTACATACATATACAGGTGCTGGTGCCTATAGCTTCAGCTCCCTGTAACATCATAGGGTCACATTTCCAGACATGGGTTCCTATCCTCATTTTGTTCCTCAAGTGCCTTCTACATTCCATCTAAGTTTGATGGTGTAGTTTTGAAGCACCCTGTATAAATTTTCCTAACAAATTAAGAAAATATTTTGCTTTAAAGTGGGCGTTATGAACTGAAAACTATCATGTTAAATATCACAGGAATTGTTAAATGTCACAGTAAACTTTTTTTTTTGTTGCATTGTGGTACTAGTTGAAAGTTGAGCACTGGTCTACACTTTCACTCATGCATGGAATACCATGACAGTAAACTAAATTTGATACTGTTTCATTACTTTATTGATCTGTGTAAGTCTTTATAAGTAGATTACGAAATAACACCACATGTAACAATATCCAACAGGGAACAAGGCATGGTACTTGATGCCAGATGATGGAGGACATGGAATTCATCTTGTGAATATGCTACATAAGGCCACAGAAATTGATGTACCTAGTATTGAGTCTAATGTTACACTTTATCTCTATACAAGGTAAGTCGCACTTCTTGCAGCCATACCTCATTTTACTTCATGACACTAACAATAATGCACATTTACCTTACAACTGTCTACCAATTATTGTAGTCCACAAATGGTTTGGTAGTTTCTGAAAGAGAGCTTGTTCATGAACCATACAATACTATGGGTGGTCTCAGATTCCCAATTTTTGTATATGAAAAGGTTAAACTGAAATAAACACTTAGAGATAGGCCACTTACTAAAAAATTTGAAGGTCATTGTATTACAGAAAACTTCATACAAAATGGAAGAAAGATTAGACATTGAAGAACAAAAAGATAGCTGGAACCAATAACATCAAATACAAGATCGATGAAAATGTGATAATATCTCCAAAAGACTAGATTCAAAAAGTAGCCAGTTGCTAAAGTGTATCTAGTTGCTGATTTATTTTAGAAAGCAGGACAGTCAGTGAACAGTGATAACCAAAGAAAGACAATAAACATTGGTGGTAACATGATCAAAAATACCAGGAAAAACACTTTCTGTATCTGATTCAAATCAGTAATTAGCAGTTTATGTTGTTATTCTCAGTCTGAAGAATAGTTCAATGCAGCTCCCCACACTATCCTATGCAAATTTCTTCGCCTTGGCAGTACTGCTGCAACTGACATCCTTTCGAACTGTACCCAAGCCTTAGTCTCCGTCCACAATTCCCCCTTCTCCTCAACCACAACCACAGAAACCTCCCCCCTCCCTCCCCCTGTCCTCCCCCCTGCCCCCCCCCCCCCTCCAAAAACACACTTCGCTCTATTACCAACCCAATGATTCATTGATGCCAGAGGATATGTCCTATCAGCTGATTCCTCCTCAAGCTATGTGGGTAAGAGGTGTTTATTAATTTAGTTATAGATAGCTTGAGAGATGTATTCTTGAGACATCTCAGTAGTGTTAACCCAAAAGCTGATTTGCACTGGAGAAGGAGAATAATTGTGCTACTTGTGTAACCAATTTATGGAAACTAGTGTGTTCCCAGATAGATTAAAACATGCAGTAGTGATGCCAATCCACAAAAGTGGAGCAAGGGATGAAATATCCAACTATCAGCCCATCTCTGTGTTGCCAGTGTTCTCTGGACGTATCATTTATCAAATGGGTGGGTGGGAGTTGGGACAACATGGTGGGCAGGAAAACTACATACACACTGATCAATAAAGTTACATTACAAGAAATACTGTAAAATTCTAACAAGTGTAATCAAGAAAGCCAAACAGTTGCACTCTACACAAAAAATTTGCAACTGAAACAATAAAATAAAAACCATATGGCACATCATAAAAAGTGAGACAAATAGGAACATAAAACCTGACAATAATAAACACAAAGCTGCAGCCTCAGATCTCAACAATTTTTTTCTCTCTACAGCTGAGAAAACAGTGAACCATAATAAACAGTCTCACACAGAAGCTATTGAACTACTTAACCACATGCAAATAACATCTAAAGTAGCATTTCATTTCAGAAGTATAACCCCTAAAGAAACTGAAAAAAAGAAACCATAAAATTACTCAAAAACTCAGATTCCTGTGGATACGATGGCATATCAAGTAGGATTTTAAAATCATGTGCAGACTTAATCAGTTATATATTGTGCTACTTGTGTAACCAATCTACGGAAACTGGTGTGTTCCCAGATAGATTAAAACATGCAGTAGTGATGCCAATCCACAAAATTGGATCAAGGGATGAAATATCCAACTATCAGCCCATCTCTCTGCTGCCTGTGTTCTCAAAGGTATTTGAGAGAATAGTGTATGATAGGATTTATAGTCACACTACACAAAATGGCTTTCGTAAGGGCTCCTACACAGACAGAGCTATATTTAAACTAACAGATGAAATTTTAGGTGAACTAAATTACAAAAGGTATCCAATGGGGTTATTTTGTGACCTTTCCAAAGCATTTGATTGTGTAGATCACAACACACTTTTAAAAAAGCTTCCACATTATGGCATTAAAGACAAATCTTTGACTTGGATAGAATCATACTTACAGAACAGGAAGCAAAGGGTTGCCTTAAGGGGGACAGGTACAGCATTAAAATCAGACTGGGGAAATATACAACATGGAGTCCCACAGGGCTCAATTCTCGGGCATCACATTAATGATCTACATTAATGATCTACCAATCACAATTAATAACAGAGCAAAAATAGTAATGTTTGCTGATGATACAAGTATCCTCGTAAAAGGAGCCAACTCCACAACGCAGGATACAGCCATGACAGTCTCTACTCAAGTACACAAATGGTTCACTGCGAATAGCCTAACCTTAAATCTTTCAAAAACCAATATGATACAGTTTCTGAGAAAAAATAAAAAATAAAGTTCCTGAAATACATGTTAACAATCACAAAATTAATGAAACCACACGTAAAAAATTCCTAGTTATCCAGATAGGCAGTCACCTAAGATGGAAAGAACAAATTGATCAGCTGGTCAAGAAACATAGCTCATTGTGCTTTGCACTAAGAGCTCTCCATCAGTTAGTGGACAGAGAAATAATGTTGCTGTCATCTTTTTCATATTTCCATTCTGTTCTCTCCTATGGCATAATCCTCTGGGGAAATGCTGCAGATGTTGAAAAAGTCTTCAGAATACAAAAACGAGCAGTGAGGCTAATAAGTGGGGTCCCTAATGGGGCATCTTGTAGAGGTCTCTTCAAATCTCTCAGGATACTTACCGTCACAGGCCAGTATATATACTCACTGATGTTACTTGTATCCAACAACAGGGAACTGTTTCAGAAAAATTGTGATATCCACAACCATGACACAAGACAGGTAAAAATTTTTCACCAAGGCTCTGCAACTCTCACTAAAGTACATAGGGGAGTTAGTGAGTTGGGTATAAAGGTCTTCAATAATCTCCCTATCAATATAAAAAAGGAAATAAATATGTACAGTTTTTCAAAAGGAAACTAAATTTATTCCTCATCGAACAAACTTAAGAGAAAATGTGAACTCCCATGTATCCCACCTCTTGAGCAGTCACTTAAACGTCTCCTTAAGAAATGCAGTTAAAATTTGTATTGAATCCAAACCATGACCAGGAAGCAAATTTACCTGCATATATGTCAGTAGCATAAAAATATGCACTATCACTTATTGTACTATTTTAAACAGTCACTCAAACTGTTTTTGGCATAATGCAGGCTTTAATACTGCATGCATGTAATTGTTCTTGTTAAATAAACAAATGTCTGTGCAATGTGATGTATAAATGTTCATGTACTACTGTAATTGTATCAGTTGACTTGTTCTATACTACTTTTACAGTGGTTGTATAATATGTAACCAACAGGACCAAATAAATAAAAAATACCTCTATTAGGATCCAACCATCATCCAAGACAAAAAAGAAATGTCATTATAATCTTGATGGATCAGGTTAATCAAATTTGTAAACCGGATTATTTGTAAGATAAGCTAAATGATATATTTATTTATTTACTTCTTTATTCAGCCAAGTATAATCTAATACAGTGGTGGTCAATAGGCCAAAATATATTTAGACAACAAAAGTCATGGACTACCTCCTAATACTGTGTTGGACCTCCTTTTACCTGGCTTGAACCCAAAAATTGTTAGAAGTCCGCATGCTGCTGCTATAACCACCCACAAGTGCAAAAGTGTTGCCAGTGCCTGAATTGTGTACAAACTGACCTCTCAATTATGTCCTTAAATATTTGATAGGATTCATGTTGGGCGATATGAGTGGCCAAGTCATTTGTTCGAAGTGGCCAGAATGTTCCTCCAGCCAATCATGAACAATTGTGGGTCGGTGACATGTTTGGGAACATTAAGCCCCATGAATGGCTGTAAATGGTCTCCAAGTAGCCAAACATAACAATTTCCAGTCAACGTTCAAATCCATTATGGAGTGATCACCACATTGCACTGTTGTGACAACCTGGGTCCATGGTTTTGTGGGGTCTGTGCCACACTCAAACCATACTATGAAGTCTTACCAACTAAAATTGGGTCTCATCTGACCAGGTCACAGCTTTTCAGTCATCTAGAATGACAAGCTCAGAAGAGATGCTGCAGGTGGTGTCAAGCTGTTACCAAAGGCACTCAAATCGGTTATCTGCTACCATAACTCATTAATGGCAAATTTTGCTGCACTATCCTAATATATATGTTTGTCATACATCTCACATTGACTTCTGTGGTTATTTTATGCAGTGTTGCTTGTCTGTTAGTACTGACAACTCTAAGAAAATGCTGCTGCTCTGAATTGTTAAATGAAGGCCATTGGCTACTTCATTGTCTGTGGTGAGAAGTAATGCCTGAAATTTCATATTCACGGCACATTCTTAGTACTATGGACCTCAGAATATTATATTCCTTAATGATTTCTGAAACAGAATGTCCATCTACCTCCAACTACTGTTCTATGTCCAAAATCTGTTAATTACATTGTGTGACCGTAAACGTGTCAGAAACTTTTCCACATGAATCACCTGAGTATGAGCAACAGCCCCACCAATGCACTGCCCTCTTATACTTTGTGAATGCAATACTACAACCAGCTGTACAAGTGCATATTGCTATTCCAGGACTTTTGTCATCTCAGTATATATAAGACATAGCATACATAACATGCTTTATGAGGATAGGACAGGTAGCCTGTGGGGACAGGACAGGTGATCAGCCATGGCCTTGATTAAGAACCATCCTGGTATTTGGTGTAGCAGTTCGGGAAAACTACCGAGTACCCAAATCAGGATGGCCAGACAGAGAAACTCCGTTCTCCCAAATATGAGGTCAGTGTCTTGACAGTTGCAATGCCTCATTGAGTAAGTCCCTATGGTATAATGTTCATTGATTTACAAGCAGTTCATTTAAGGTAACTTGCAAATAAAACATAGTTTCATTCTTGATTGCTGCACAGACTGAGGACATGGATTGTTTCTGGCTACTTGCTGTATAAAACATAGTTTCACTCTCTACTGCCACAACACTAAGACACCCGCCAATGACTATAGGACTATAAAGATGGCAAAGTCCACCTTGCATGAGCTCTGGATTCCATATTCAACCATGTGCCACTATCCATCTGTAAAACTATGCCAACAGGCATTACTATCATGCATCTTGACGAAATTCAGCAAATGTCACTAGGCTCCTAGTATTACAAAAGAAAGTAATTAGAAACATGTGTGTTGCAAAAAAACGGGAATCCTGTCGACCACTGTTAAAAAATTTAAAAGTACTATCTATCCCCTCACTTTACATATATGAGATGGTGGTGTTCCTATATAGAAATCAACATACACTAGACAATTTCCGTTTTGACCACAACTACAGCACTCGCCACAGAGATAACTTCAAACTTCCAACACATCGTTTAAAACTTTATGCCCAAACGCCAGAGTATATGGGGTTAAAAATTTTCAATAAAATAAAAGGCAGTAATATATTTAAAATGGAGATTGGTTCACTGAAAAGATTGCTCTTTACTCTCCTGGTGGAAAAGTGTTATTATTCTGTCGATGATTTCATTGAGGACAGCTTCACAATCTGAACACAGGGATTGTAATACATTTATTATTTTATGTACATGTGTAGCTGTAACTTAGAAATGTAAAATATAATGTAAACTTTTGTAGTTCTCTTAAAAAAGTGAAAAAAAGTTTCTTTTGTAAACCTTGACATGTCTCCTGTACATCAAATCAAATGATTTGAAAATTGTATGTAATGAGATGAATAAACCACATAACATAACATAACATAACATAACATGTTATTTCCTTGTGAAAGTGAATCATAATCTCATACTGAAATGCAACTAAGTGCTGTAGTTAGTCCCTTACATTACTATCCACTACTCTGAGTCCTCTAACCTATCTTTAATTGTGTAATGTGCATTACTTTTGAAGGGCATTTTAACTGCCTTTTTAAAAAGATATATTTTAATGACCTTTTTAACTTCCATTGGCAATTTATTATACAATTTTATACTCTGATATAAAATGCTGTTTTGCTTGTTTGTTTTTCCTAGGTAAATGTAACATCATACTGGCTCTTCTTCCATGATTATGTATAGAACTACTAGTGCAGTATTTAGTGATATTTTCCCTGGTAAACACCACAGATTGTTAGATGTACTCACTTACTGCAGTAGGGATGTCCAATTTTTAAATAGCTCTTTACAATGAGTATGACTATATTTGTCTCAGTTATTATTCTTATCATCCTTTTCTGCAGTTTAAAAACCTTGTCAATGTTTTGTGTCTTTGATCCCCAGAACAGAAGCCCATAGCTAAGAACTTAGTGTATGTATGCATAGTATGTTGCCACAAAACATTGGCTGGTACAAACTGATGCTAACACTCTAAGTGCATAACATGTTAGTGACATTCTATTTGCCAGTATTTTTGTATATTCATTCCATGTTAGCTGACAATTGATGTTCATTTCTAAAAACTTTGTGTTTGCTCCACAGTCTATAGATTTATAATCTATGCTTAAAGTGACAGAGTTACTTACTCTTTTTATGCTGAAGTACATCATCGTCATCCTGAACAGTTTCCAGCCCCAGACAGGATCTGTGTGCCTCTTGGTAATTTCTTACGCATCTCCATTTCATGTCCTTTGTATCTCCATTATCTCCATCTCATGTATCTTCTTACAAATCCTCTTTTTTCCATTCTCTTTATGTGCCCCTACCATCTTAGACTTAATGTTTCTAACCTGCTGTGCAAGAGTTCCTCTTTCACTATTTCTCTTGCTCTTTCATTTCTCACCCTATGTCTCTCCCTGTTACTCTTGTCCTACTTCTGACAAATTTCATTTCACATATCTGTAATCTGCTTACATCTCTTTTTCTTCATTACTCATGTTTCAGACACATAGGTTATTATTGGGCTGAAGCAATTTCTGTATGTTACTTCTTTGGTTTTTTTGAAGGACATCTTTGTTCCAAAGCAGGCTCCTAACACTTTGCAGGAATGCTTCTGCCTGTCTGCCACTTTCACTGATCTCTTTCTCATTTCTTCATTTCTTCCATTTTCCTCTGACATGCTTCACAAGTACTTGACAGTTTCCACCTTCTTCAGTTGTTAACTCCAGTCCTTATTCATTAATTGGTCTATCTTTCTTTTTGATTGTAACCAGGATTTCACATTTGTTGACACTAAATTTCATCCTATGCCCTCTCATAATTTCTTCCCAGGCATCCAGCTTTTCCTGAATCTCCCTCCCTGTTTCCCCAGATGATCAAGCCTTCTGTGAACACCATTCTTTCATTTTGTCTTCTCCAGTTTTTTCTGCAACCTTAGTTATTATCTCAACCAAGACTACAATGAAGAGAAGAGGTGATAGTGCAGTATCCTGATTCACATCACTTGTTTGCTGAATCCAATCTATCCCTTCATTTCTCACTTTCACACAACTCAGATTCCCAAAGTACATTTCCTCCACTGTGCTTGTTGTCTCTTTTTCCACTCTCTTTCTTTCTTTTGCTTTCCAGCTCTTCCTTCTACACATGCTATCTAATGCCTTTTCTGTACCAAGAAAGACTTCACAAGGTCTTCCCCAAATTAATAGTGGTGCTCCTGGAGCTGGCGCAGTGCAATTATGAGGTCAACAGTTGGTGTCTGAGACTGAAGCCATACTGTTTCTATCCCAATTTTTTCTCAGTTCTGCTCTCTAGCATCTTTTCGCATACTTGGGGACAGTTTGGTATCAGTATGACTTCCCTGTAATTTCTACAGTCCTGAAGTACATACTGTTTGTTTTTTATCTTCAACACTAATCAATTGCATACTGCCCAAATGTAAACATACTTGAGGGTTTCATTTGCTTTGTCTAAATGGAATTCTGATGTTTTATCAGTGACTATCATGTTGTAGTCATTGGTGAGGAGAACTTCTTCTCTATGACTTACACTGTTTGGAAAGTCATTTATACAGTACATATTAAGAACAGAACTGGACCCAATACATTACCTTGAGGAACACCTATATTTATGTGTTTCTTGTCTGACATTTGTTTTACTAAAAATGTATCATCAGCAGATGTGCAAATAATCTCCACCTTTTGGTCAACAGTGTCAAAAGCAGTGGATAAGTCAAGAAATTGTATGTAATACAATCATCCCCATCCAGAGCTTCACGTACCACTTTTGCGAACTCTGCAGTAGCCGATATTGTACCTCATCCACTTCTGGAACCATACTGTACTTTGTTAAACACATTGTATTTCAGAATGAGATTTTCACTCTGCAGCGGAGTGTGCGCTGATATGAAGCTTCCTGGCAGATTAAAACTGTGTGCCAGACCGAGACTCGAACTCGGGACCTTTGCCTTTCGTGGGCAAGTGCTCTACCAACTGAGCTACCCAAGCACGACTCACGCCCCATCCTCACAGCTTTACTTCTGCCAGTATCACGTCTCCTACCTTCCAAACTTTACAGAATCTCTCCTGCGAAACTTGCAGAACTAGCACTCCTGAAAGAAAGGATATTGTGGAGACATGGCTTAGCCACAGCCTTGGGGATGTTTCCAGAATGAGATTTTCACTCTGCAGTGGAGTGTGCACCGATATGAAACTTTCTGGCAGATTAAAACTGTGTGCCGGACCGAGACTCGAACTCGGGACTTTGCCTTTCGCGGGCGAGTGCGCTACGAACTGAGCTACCCAAGCATGACTCACGCCCTGTCCTCACAGCTTTACTTCTGCCAGTATCACATCTCCTACCTTCCAAACTTTACAGAAGCTCTCCTGCGAAACTTGCAGAACTAGCACTCCTGAAAGAAAGGATATTGTGGAGACATGGCTTAGCCACAGCCTTGGGGATGTTTCCAGAATGAGATTTTCACTCTGCAGTGGAGTGTGCACCGATATGAAACTTTCTGGCAGATTAAAACTGTGTGCCGGACCGAGACTCGAACTCGGGACTTTGCCTTTCGCGGGCGAGTGCGCTACGAACTGAGCTACCCAAGCATGACTCACGCCCCGTCCTCACAGCTTTACTTCTGCCAGTATCACATCTCCTACCTTCCAAACTTTACAGAAGCTCTCCTGCGAAACTTGCAGAACTAGCACTCCTGAAAGAAAGGATATTGTGGAGACATGGCTTAGCCACAGCCTTGTGGATGTTTCCAGAATGAGATTTTCACTCTGCAGTGGAGTGTGCACCGATATGAAACTTTCTGGCAGATTAAAACTGTGTGCCGGACCGAGACTCGAACTTGGGACTTTGCCTTTCGCGGGCGAGTGCGCTACGAACTGAGCTACCCAAGCATGACTCACGCCCCGTCCTCACAGCTTTACTTCTGCCAGTATCACATCTCCTACCTTCCAAACTTTACAGAAGCTCTCCTGCGAAACTTGCAGAACTAGCACTCCTGAAAGAAAGGATATTGTGGAGACATGGCTTAGCCACAGCCTTGGGGATGTTTCCAGAATGAGATTTTCACTCTGCAGTGGAGTGTGCACCGATATGAAACTTTCTGGCAGATTAAAACTGTGTGCCGGACCGAGACTCGAACTCGGGACTTTGCCTTTCGCGGGCGAGTGCGCTACGAACTGAGCTACCCAAGCATGACTCACGCCCCGTCCTCACAGCTTTACTTCTGCCAGTATCACATCTCCTACCTTCCAAACTTTACAGAAGCTCTCCTGCGAAACTTGCAGAACTAGCACTCCTGAAAGAAAGGATATTGTGGAGACATGGCTTAGCCACAGCCTTGGGGATGTTTCCAGAATGAGATTTTCACTCTGCAGTGGAGTGTGCACCGATATGAAACTTTCTGGCAGATTAAAACTGTGTGCCGGACCGAGACTCGAACTCGGGACTTTGCCTTTCGCGGGCGAGTGGGCTACGAACTGAGCTACCCAAGCATGACTCACGCCCCGTCCTCACAGCTTTACTCTGCCAGTATCATGTCTCCTATCTTCCAAACTTTACAGAATCTCTCCTGCGAAACTTGCAGAACTAGCACTCCTGAAAGAAAGGATATTGTGGAGACATGGCTTAGCCACAGCCTTGGGGATGTTTCCAGAATGAGATTTTCACTCTGCAGTGGAGTGTGCACCGATATGAAACTTTCTGGCAGATTAAAACTGTGTGCCGGACCGAGACTCGAACTCGGGACTTTGCCTTTCGCGGGCGAGTGCGCTACGAACTGAGCTACCCAAGCATGACTCACGCCCCGTCCTCACAGCTTTACTTCTGCCAGTATCACATCTCCTACCTTCCAAACTTTACAGAAGCTCTCCTGCGAAACTTGCAGAACTAGCACTCCTGAAAGAAAGGATATTGTGGAGACATGGCTTAGCCACAGCCTTGGGGATGTTTCCAGAATGAGATTTTCACTCTGCAGTGGAGCGTGCACCGATATGAAACTTTCTGGCAGATTAAAACTGTGTGCCGGACCGAGACTCGAACTCGGGACTTTGCCTTTCGCGGGCGAGTGCGCTACGAACTGAGCTACCCAAGCATGACTCACGCCCCGTCCTCACAGCTTTACTTCTGCCAGTATCACATCTCCTACCTTCCAAACTTTACAGAAGCTCTCCTGCGAAACTTGCAGAACTAGCACTCCTGAAAGAAAGGATATTGTGGAGACATGGCTTAGCCACAGCCTTGGGGATGTTTCCAGAATGAGATTTTCACTCTGCAGTGGAGCGTGCACCGATATGAAACTTTCTGGCAGATTAAAACTGTGTGCCGGACCGAGACTCGAACTCGGGACTTTGCCTTTCGCGGGCGAGTGCGCTACGAACTGAGCTACCCAAGCATGACTCACGCCCCGTCCTCACAGCTTTACTTCTGCCAGTATCACATCTCCTACCTTCCAAACTTTACAGAAGCTCTCCTGCGAAACTTGCAGAACTAGCACTCCTGAAAGAAAGGATATTGTGGAGACATGGCTTAGCCACAGCCTTGGGGATGTTTCCAGAATGAGATTTTCACTCTGCAGTGGAGTGTGCACCGATATGAAACTTTCTGGCAGATTAAAACTGTGTGCCGGACCGAGACTCGAACTCGGGACTTTGCCTTTCGCGGGCGAGTGCGCTACGAACTGAGCTACCCAAGCATGACTCACGCCCCGTCCTCACAGCTTTACTTCTGCCAGTATCACATCTCCTACCTTCCAAACTTTACAGAAGCTCTCCTGCGAAACTTGCAGAACTAGCACTCCTGAAAGAAAGGATATTGTGGAGACATGGCTTAGCCACAGCCTTGGGGATGTTTCCAGAATGAGATTTTCACTCTGCAGTGGAGTGTGCACCGATATGAAACTTTCTGGCAGATTAAAACTGTGTGCCGGACCGAGACTCGAACTCGGGACTTTGCCTTTCGCGGGCGAGTGCGCTACGAACTGAGCTACCCAAGCATGACTCACGCCCCGTCCTCACAGCTTTACTTCTGCCAGTATCACATCTCCTACCTTCCAAACTTTACAGAAGCTCTCCTGCGAAACTTGCAGAACTAGCACTCCTGAAAGAAAGGATATTGTGGAGACATGGCTTAGCCACAGCCTTGGGGATGTTTCCAGAATGAGATTTTCACTCTGCAGTGGAGTGTGCACCGATATGAAACTTTCTGGCAGATTAAAACTGTGTGCCGGACCGAGACTCGAACTCGGGACTTTGCCTTTCGCGGGCGAGTGCGCTACGAACTGAGCTACCCAAGCATGACTCACGCCCCGTCCTCACAGCTTTACTTCTGCCAGTATCACATCTCCTACCTTCCAAACTTTACAGAAGCTCTCCTGCAAAACTTGCAGAACTAGCACTCCTGAAAGAAAGGATATTGTGGAGACATGGCTTAGCCACAGCCTTGGGGATGTTTCCAGAATGAGATTTTCACTCTGCAGTGGAGTGTGCACCGATATGAAACTTTCTGGCAGATTAAAACTGTGTGCCGGACCGAGACTCGAACTTGGGACTTTGCCTTTCGCGGGCGAGTGCGCTACGAACTGAGCTACCCAAGCATGACTCACGCCCCGTCCTCACAGCTTTACTTCTGCCAGTATCACATCTCCTACCTTCCAAACTTTACAGAAGCTCTCCTGCGAAACTTGCAGAACTAGCACTCCTGAAAGAAAGGATATTGTGGAGACATGGCTTAGCCACAGCCTTGGGGATGTTTCCAGAATGAGATTTTCACTCTGCAGTGGAGTGTGCACCGATATGAAACTTTCTGGCAGATTAAAACTGTGTGCCGGACCGAGACTCGAACTCGGGACTTTGCCTTTCGCGGGCGAGTGCGCTACGAACTGAGCTACCCAAGCATGACTCACGCCCCGTCCTCACAGCTTTACTTCTGCCAGTATCACATCTCCTACCTTCCAAACTTTACAGAAGCTCTCCTGCGAAACTTGCAGAACTAGCACTCCTGAAAGAAAGGATATTGTGGAGACATGGCTTAGCCACAGCCTTGGGGATGTTTCCAGAATGAGATTTTCACTCTGCAGTGGAGTGTGCACCGATATGAAACTTTCTGGCAGATTAAAACTGTGTGCCGGACCGAGACTCGAACTCGGGACTTTGCCTTTCGCGGGCGAGTGGGCTACGAACTGAGCTACCCAAGCATGACTCACGCCCCGTCCTCACAGCTTTACTCTGCCAGTATCATGTCTCCTATCTTCCAAACTTTACAGAATCTCTCCTGCGAAACTTGCAGAACTAGCACTCCTGAAAGAAAGGATATTGTGGAGACATGGCTTAGCCACAGCCTTGGGGATGTTTCCAGAATGAGATTTTCACTCTGCAGTGGAGTGTGCACCGATATGAAACTTTCTGGCAGATTAAAACTGTGTGCCGGACCGAGACTCGAACTCGGGACTTTGCCTTTCGCGGGCGAGTGCGCTACGAACTGAGCTACCCAAGCATGACTCACGCCCCGTCCTCACAGCTTTACTTCTGCCAGTATCACATCTCCTACCTTCCAAACTTTACAGAAGCTCTCCTGCGAAACTTGCAGAACTAGCACTCCTGAAAGAAAGGATATTGTGGAGACATGGCTTAGCCACAGCCTTGGGGATGTTTCCAGAATGAGATTTTCACTCTGCAGTGGAGTGTGCACCGATATGAAACTTTCTGGCAGATTAAAACTGTGTGCCGGACCGAGACTCGAACTCGGGACTTTGCCTTTCGCGGGCGAGTGCGCTACGAACTGAGCTACCCAAGCATGACTCACGCCCCGTCCTCACAGCTTTACTTCTGCCAGTATCACATCTCCTACCTTCCAAACTTTACAGAAGCTCTCCTGCGAAACTTGCAGAACTAGCACTCCTGAAAGAAAGGATATTGTGGAGACATGGCTTAGCCACAGCCTTGGGGATGTTTCCAGAATGAGATTTTCACTCTGCAGTGGAGTGTGCACCGATATGAAACTTTCTGGCAGATTAAAACTGTGTGCCGGACCGAGACTCGAACTCGGGACTTTGCCTTTCGCGGGCGAGTGCGCTACGAACTGAGCTACCCAAGCATGACTCACGCCCCGTCCTCACAGCTTTACTTCTGCCAGTATCACATCTCCTACCTTCCAAACTTTACAGAAGCTCTCCTGCGAAACTTGCAGAACTAGCACTCCTGAAAGAAAGGATATTGTGGAGACATGGCTTAGCCACAGCCTTGGGGATGTTTCCAGAATGAGATTTTCACTCTGCAGTGGAGTGTGCACCGATATGAAACTTTCTGGCAGATTAAAACTGTGTGCCGGACCGAGACTCGAACTCGGGACTTTGCCTTTCGCGGGCGAGTGCGCTACGAACTGAGCTACCCAAGCATGACTCACGCCCCGTCCTCACAGCTTTACTTCTGCCAGTATCACATCTCCTACCTTCCAAACTTTACAGAAGCTCTCCTGCGAAACTTGCAGAACTAGCACTCCTGAAAGAAAGGATATTGTGGAGACATGGCTTAGCCACAGCCTTGGGGATGTTTCCAGAATGAGATTTTCACTCTGCAGTGGAGCGTGCACCGATATGAAACTTTCTGGCAGATTAAAACTGTGTGCCGGACCGAGACTCGAACTCGGGACTTTGCCTTTCGCGGGCGAGTGCGCTACGAACTGAGCTACCCAAGCATGACTCACGCCCCGTCCTCACAGCTTTACTTCTGCCAGTATCACATCTCCTACCTTCCAAACTTTACAGAAGCTCTCCTGCGAAACTTGCAGAACTAGCACTCCTGAAAGAAAGGATATTGTGGAGACATGGCTTAGCCACAGCCTTGGGGATGTTTCCAGAATGAGATTTTCACTCTGCAGTGGAGTGTGCACCGATATGAAACTTTCTGGCAGATTAAAACTGTGTGCCGGACCGAGACTCGAACTCGGGACTTTGCCTTTCGCGGGCGAGTGCGCTACGAACTGAGCTACCCAAGCATGACTCACGCCCCGTCCTCACAGCTTTACTTCTGCCAGTATCACATCTCCTACCTTCCAAACTTTACAGAAGCTCTCCTGCGAAACTTGCAGAACTAGCACTCCTGAAAGAAAGGATATTGTGGAGACATGGCTTAGCCACAGCCTTGGGGATGTTTCCAGAATGAGATTTTCACTCTGCAGTGGAGTGTGCACCGATATGAAACTTTCTGGCAGATTAAAACTGTGTGCCGGACCGAGACTCGAACTCGGGACTTTGCCTTTCGCGGGCGAGTGCGCTACGAACTGAGCTACCCAAGCATGACTCACGCCCCGTCCTCACAGCTTTACTTCTGCCAGTATCACATCTCCTACCTTCCAAACTTTACAGAAGCTCTCCTGCGAAACTTGCAGAACTAGCACTCCTGAAAGAAAGGATATTGTGGAGACATGGCTTAGCCACAGCCTTGGGGATGTTTCCAGAATGAGATTTTCACTCTGCAGTGGAGTGTGCACCGATATGAAACTTTCTGGCAGATTAAAACTGTGTGCCGGACCGAGACTCGAACTCGGGACTTTGCCTTTCGCGGGCGAGTGCGCTACGAACTGAGCTACCCAAGCATGACTCACGCCCCGTCCTCACAGCTTTACTTCTGCCAGTATCACATCTCCTACCTTCCAAACTTTACAGAAGCTCTCCTGCGAAACTTGCAGAACTAGCACTCCTGAAAGAAAGGATATTGTGGAGACATGGCTTAGCCACAGCCTTGGGGATGTTTCCAGAATGAGATTTTCACTCTGCAGTGGAGTGTGCACCGATATGAAACTTTCTGGCAGATTAAAACTGTGTGCCGGACCGAGACTCGAACTCGGGACTTTGCCTTTCGCGGGCGAGTGCGCTACGAACTGAGCTACCCAAGCATGACTCACGCCCCGTCCTCACAGCTTTACTTCTGCCAGTATCACATCTCCTACCTTCCAAACTTTACAGAAGCTCTCCTGCGAAACTTGCAGAACTAGCACTCCTGAAAGAAAGGATATTGTGGAGGCATGGCTTAGCCACAGCCTTGGGGATGTTTCCAGAATGAGATTTTCACTCTGCAGCTGAGTGTGCGCTGATATGAAACTCATTCTGGAAACATCCCCAAGGATGTGGCTAAGCCATGTCTCCGCAATATCCTTTCTTTCAGGAGTGCTAGTTCTGCAAGTTTCGTAGGAGAGCTTCTGTAAAGTTTGGAAGATAGGAGACATGATACTGGCAGAGTAAAGCTGTGAGGATGGGGCGTGAGTTGTGCTTGGGTAGCTCAGTTGGTAGAGCACTTGCCCGCGAAAGGCAAAGGCCCCAATTTCGAGTCTTGGTCTGGCACACAGTTTTAATCTGCCAGGAAGTTTCACATTGTATTTGTTCGAGTAAGTTATCAGTCTCTGTTTCATGATTGCTTGAGTTATTTTTGAGAATGAAGACAGCAGTGAAACTGGCCTGTAGTTTTCAATGCTACCCATAATATCTCCCTTATGACTGGACTTTCAATCAAAATGGTTACTTCAATAATGTGGTGGATCGAGCAGTCCTTCTAAGAAGAGAGAAATCCAGGTCTAATAAGGAACAACAGCCACCAATTGGAAAGTTTTTCTTCCTTTTATTAAGAAGGTTATGGGTTGCATTCAGTTTGGATTCCGTAGAAATGTTGGAACACGTGAGGCAATACTAACCTTACGACTTATCTTAGAAGAAAGATTAAGAAAAGGCAAACCTACATTTCTAGCATTTGTAGACTTAGAGAAAGCTTTTGACAATGTTGACTGGAATACTCTCCTTCACATTCTAAATGTGGCAGGGGTAAAATACAGGGAGCGAAAGGCTATTTACAATTTGTACAGAAACCAGATGGCAGTTATAAGAGTCGAGGGGCATGAAAGGGAAGCAGTGGTTGGGAAAGGAGTGAGACAGGGTTGTAGCCTCTCCCCGATGTTATTCAATCTGTATATTGAGCAAGCAGTAAAGGAAACAAAAGAAAAATTCAGAGTAGGCATTAAAATTCATGGAGAAGAAGTAAAAACTTTGAGGTTCGCCGATGACATTGTAATTCTGTCAGAGACAGCAAAGGACTTGGAAGAGCAGTTGAACGGAATGGACAGTGTCTTGAAAGGAGGATATAAGATGAACATCAACAAAAGCAAAACGAGGATAATGGAATGTAGTCAAATTAAATCGGGTGATGCTGAGGGAATTAGATTAGGAAATGAGACACTTAAAGTAGTAAAGGAATTTTGCTATTTAGGGAGTAAAATAACTGATGATGGTCGAAGTAGAGAGGATATAAAATGTAGACTGGCTATGGCAAGGAAATCGTTTCTGAAGAAGAGAAATTTGTTAACATTGAGTATAGATTTAAGTGTCAGGAAGTCGTTTCTGAAAGTATTTGTATGGAGTGTAGCCATGTATGGAAGTGAAACATGGACGATAACTAGTATGGACAAGAAGAGAATGGAAGCTTTCGAAATGTGGTGCTACAGAAGAATGCTGAAGATAAGGTGGGTAGATCACATAACTAATGAGGAGGTATTGAATAGGATTGGGGAGAAGAGAAGTTTGTGTCACAACTTGACTAGAAGAAGGGATCGGTTGGTAGGACATGTTTTGAGGCATCAAGGGATCACAAATTTAGCATTGGAGGGCAGCGTGGAGGGTAAAAATCATAGAGGGAGACCAAGAGATGAATACACTAAGCAGATTCAGAAGGATGTAGGTTGCAGTAGGTATTGGGAGATGAAGAAGCTTGCACAGGATAGAGTAGCAGGACTGAAGACCACAACAACAACAACAACATGGGTTGCATTGAGAAAGTGTTGGCCAAGTGTGGGGTTGATCTTTAGACACTCCAAGAATATAAAATAATGCTTTTGAGTGACAAAAAATGGAGAGTATCCACCAGTGATACAGGAGGTATATATAATTCCATGTAATTTTGGGCAACTATGCACCAACAGAATGAAAATTGATTACTTTGAATGATGAATGGTAATGCCCTCTATTCAACTCTATAAATTCAGAGCCCCCCTGGCCCTTGATGCAGATGATGTTGTATCTCCAAAGGTATCTCCCACAGTCTTTGACAAAATTTCAGGGAATAGTTTTATGTATCAGACACAGCCTTTCTGCTCGGAAATCTCACTGAAGTAAAAACTGGCTGTGAATGCCCGCCTTGTAAGCTTAAAATGTGCAATCTGAGACTTTGTATTTGATATATTTTGTAGTAATCTTCTGCTCAATTCATGAAAACTACCTCTAGTCATAAACACATGAGGAGAAATGGTACTCTTATGATCTGGCTCACAATAAGAATCAGACTCTAACACTGTACAGAACATATAAAACATGTTGTAAGTTTATGGACAAGCAGAATGACACTATTTATAAAGCTTATTTAGAAGCAGACTGACCATAGAAATTTTCACAGTTTGATTCAGTACTTCTTCATTAGTTAATCTAATCTAATCTTCAGCAATCTTCCGTAGCACCACATTTTAAAAAAAATTCAACTCTTTTCTTGTCCGAACAGTTTATTATCCACTTTTCACATTCACTGATCTGATACAAGTCCTGTTCCTCCTGCCCCAACACTTCACTAATACAAACTACATCTCTCTTTGACCTATCTATCTCTCTATTAAATTCTCTAACCTTCGTATGCAGTTAAGGTATGTAACATTCCATACTCCAATCCACAGAACACCAATGTTGTTTCTGCTGATGATAGCTTCCTCTTGAGTAGTTGCCATCAGGAGAGGAAAATGGTGGGGGAGATATATTACTCCAGAAAATTTTATCCATGAGGATGTTATCATCTTAAAGCCACACAGGAGAGCTATATGTCCTCAGGAGATATAATGAATTTAGTTTCCCCTTGCTTTCAGTTGTTTGCAGTACTAACACAGCAAGCTTTGTAATACTCTCTTTAGGGCAAACAAACATTTACTGAACACAAAATTAGTGTTCTGTAACAACAGATAAAATTGTCTGTTATTCCACAAAACCAAACAATAACTGTTACTGACTGAAGGTAATATAAATCCAAGAATGACCACTTCCTAACAAGTCTTATTATGGTGAAAACGACATGCTCATCAAACAGAAGCACTATACAGAAATGTTTTGACAGCTTATGGGAGCACAGGTAACAGGTCCATCACTCTAGTTATTCAGTAATTCGGCAAACACAGAAGTCACCATGCAAACTAAAGTCCAGTCCAGTCCAGGTAAACAGCAGCATGAGTCATGGGTTACTTTGTAGAGGCAGAGTTAGATAATAGCATCTAGCATAGCCTTGTGCCCTTATTTATATTCACTGCAGAATTTCACATGACTGCCCTGCAGTATCAGTGACCTCCCTACCAGAGGTGCCCTTATTGGATGTGTGCAGTGTTACATACATGGATATGTCTGTATCTTTCATTTACATGTCTGGTAGTGCTGCTAAACTGCTCCCTCTTGAACCAGAATGTGGATTTGTGGGTGAAGATGATGTGGCAGAAACAGCCGAGAGCTGGCTGATATCATGATGGAAGACTCCTGAGAGATGTCTGGGATCTCCAGTAATGACAGTGATGGATCCAGAGCATCCTGTGTAGGCTTGGAAATCTCCAGGAGTGGGGGTATCCGTATGGAATGTGGCAAATCCAGTAATTCAACCACAGGTGACACCAGATGAACACCAGTGTGTGTGCTCCTCAGCTTGCAGAAATGATGAACCCGGTGGCCATCCTCTGTAACATTGGATTGAAGAGTGGTTGTGACAGTGGTAATAATGGACCTCCCAGTGAGATCAGCCACTGACCAGGACGCTACAACTGCAGTTGGTTGAGGTGCTGGTGCAGCATCACATGTGTCGTAAGTACCAGCATCACATGCTGTTCCACAATAAATCCTCTGATCGACCCCAGATTTCACTCAAACGTGTGTGTAGACACTGTGACACTCATACAGAATGGTGAGACAGTGTCTTCTTCATGTTCCAGGGCAGGAACAAGTGATGAATGATGAATGCCAGCAACACTCTCTAGGGTTACTGGTCTGGTCATGGGCCAGTGGGCCCCAGCAGATACACTGATGACTGAGAAACAATGCTTTATTGGCTTCAAATACATATCACATTGATAATAATGTGAGACAGACTCACCCCACTCCAATGTACCAAACCGGTGAAGGCTTGCAAATGGTGACTTCTGCCCAGACGAGATGTAACAGCATCAGTGGGCAGAGTGATGGCCAATGCCCTGAAAGTGGGCCATGACCTTAACATCAGCAACACTTTGTTGTGCTGTGACAGCATTCTACAGTGGTGGATGCCTGAACTTAGGTGGCTCAGGCCCAACAACATCCGCCATGAAGGTGGAGGCAGCCTTAGGCAGGAACAACACAATCAGCAACACTGTGGCACCAAGTTCTGCAAGGAGATTCAGCACAGGAAGCAGTTGGCCTTGCCCAATCTTGATCCCATGGCTGCAGCTGGCAAAGCCATCATCTCATCGTCTGGCGTGGCCCTCGTTTCATCTCCATGCTGCTAGACTCCAACTACCTCTGCCTCAAAATCCGCTACTATTTATATGGCTCTGGTGTCCTCTTGTTATATTAAAACCCTGCAGCCAGCCACCTAGCTCATAGCAAGAGTATTCCCTTGGTGTGTTGACACCACCCTGCCTATTCCGGCTATTACCACTGTATGGTGCAATTTTCTGCTGAGGGCTGGTAGCCTGTTTCACAATCCTTCTTCATGTATGTGGCTATGACCCATATGATGCCACAATATGCTTACCGTATTTAGTCGAATCTAAGCCACACTCGAATCTAAGCCGCACCTGAAAAATGAGACTCAAAATAAAGGAAAAAAAAAATTCCCGAATCTAAGCCGCACGTGAAATTTGAGACTCGAAATTCAAGGGGAGAGAGAAGTTTTAGGCCGCATCTCCAAATCGAAACAAAGTTGGTCCATTGTAATATGAGACACAATTTAGGTCGGATGAGTGATGATGCAGCTACAGTTGTTTGATTCGAGTCATAAGCTTAGCAGTTAAGCTTTATCAGGTAGCCATTGCTATGCGTCAGGTGCTCCATCTGTATTTATATGGGTACCCTTCCTTTTTCGCCTGTTTCGTCTGGTTTGAATTGATTGCTTAATTTCTTTGATCTGATAAGAGCTGTTCTCTTTGTTATAGGTGTTTACATCACTCTAAGCTGAAAATGCATTACTGTACTGTGTCATGCATTGCTTGTCACATTCTGATAATGAGAGTTTATGACCTGTTGTCGCTCGCGGCATGACCGTCTTTTGTGCGCACTACCACCACTTACAATTTAAAAAAAGAGAGAGGAATCGTCTCATTGGTGAAACGATAGCAAGAGACTGCTATTTGCTGTTACTTACACTTCTGCTTTCTTTGATAATGATCAACAAGAACCAAATAATAGACTGTGTATGATAGAAAATGATCTGAACGAGAGTTTAGCGAAAATTTTTCTCCATTTGAAAATCTTTGCATATGCCTCTTTAGTACATTACATTATGCACAGAACTTAGAGACATCTTAGATTTAAAAATCTAGTCAGTTGCTGAGCTTCATTTCTGACTGTATCACTATTAAGCATAAGAATAATACGAATATAAACATGACATGATATGTATATTCTTCAGCATTTGCTGTTGTCTCACTCTAGTTTCGCAGTTTATTAGGCAGACAGGATTTAAATGAGATAGCAGCAAACATGAAAGGATGCATGGCAAAATGTTTATATGAGGGCAGTTCAATAAGTAATGCAACACATTTTTTTCTGAAACATGGGTTGTTTTATTCAGCATTGAAATACACCAGGTTATTCCCCAATCTTTTAGCTACACAACACTATTTTTCAACGTAATCTCCATTCAATGCTACGGCCATACGCCACCTTGAAATGAGGGCCTGTATGCCTGCACGGTACCATTCCACTGGTCGATGTCGGAGCCAACGTCGTACTGCATCAATACCTTCTTCATCATCCGCGTAATGCCTCCCACGGATTGCGTCCTTCATTGGGCCAAACATATGGAAATCCGACGGTGCGAGATCAGGGCTGTAGGGTGCATGAGGAAGAACAGTCCACTGAAGTTTTGTGAACTCCTCTCGGGTGCGAAGACTTGTGTGAGGTCTTGTGTTGTCATGAAGAAAGAGAAGTTCGTTCAGATTTTTGTGCCTACAAACACGCTGAAGTCGTTTCTTCAATTTCTGAAGAGTAGCATAATACATTTCAGAGTTGATCGTTTGACCATGGGGAAGGACATCGAACAGAATAACCCCTTCAGCGTCCCAGAAAACTGTAACCATGACTTTACCAGCTGAGGGTATGGCTTTAAACTTTTTCTTGGTAGGGGAGTGGGTGTGGCGCCACTCCATTGATTGCTGTTTCGTTTCAGGTTCGAAGTGATGAACCCATGTTTCATCACCTGTAACAATCTTTGACAAGAAATTGTCACCCTCAGCCACATGACGAGCAAGCAATTCCGCACAGATGGTTCTCCTTTGCTCTTTATGGTGTTCGGTTAGACAACGAGGGACCCAGCGGGAACAAACCTTTGAATATCCCAACTGGTGAACAATTGTGACAGCACTACCAACAGAGATGTCAAGTTGAGCACTGATTTGTTTGATGGTGATCCGTCGATAATCTCGAACGAGTGTGTTTGCACTCCGCCATTGCAGGAGTCACAGCTGTGCACGGCCGGCCCGCACGCTGGAGATCAGACAGTCTTGCTTGACCTTGCGGCGATGATGACACACGCTTTGCCCAACGACTCACCATGCTTTTGTCCACTGCCAGATCACCGTAGACATTCTGCAAGTGCCTATGAATATCTGAGATGCCCTGGTTTTCCGCCAAAAGAAACTCGATCACTGCCCGTTGTTTGCAACGCACATCCGTTACAGACGCCATTTTAACAGCTCCGTACAGTGCTGCCACCTGTCGGAAGTCAATGAAACTATACGAGACAAAGCGGGAATGTTTGAAAATATTCCACAAGAAATTTCCGGTTTTTTCAACCAAAATTGGCCAAGAAAAAAATGTGTTGCATTACTTATTGAACTGCCCTCGTATTTGTATTATTCTTATGGTAAAGAGAATACTGCACGTGATTCACAATTCATAAAAGTTACTATCAGCAACCATCTCTTCTCACAGGTAGGAAAAAATTCAGAATGTAGAGTTGGCCATATTGACAAACATCCCGAACAGTCTTGCCAGTCGGATTTTCGTAGTACACTGAAATGCTACTACATTCGAAGACGAACAATACGGAATTTGTCTTTACTTCATTGGATAATGTATGAAAATGCAGTGGTCGAAACTCGGGGCAGAGAAAAAAGCTCGTCTTCCACCTTTTTTTTTAAATTTATTTACTGACGCAGAGGTTTTGGTGGCAGTCTTTATCTATGTGCCTGCAAAGCATGCCTGTGTAGCGCTGCATATATTCAATGGCATAAGTAGTTGTGGTGGCACCTACCAACATTTTTTGAAACTTCTGCCTACTTTGCACTCGATTCTAAGCCGCAGGCGGTTTTTTGGATTACAAAAACTGGAAAAAAAGTGCTGCTTAGATTCGAATAAATACAGTACTGCCCAGTGGTAGCTTGACACAGTCCTACCTGTAGCCCCTTACAGATTATTCCAAGTTATACTAAAATTAGGTAGGGACCAGTGGCAGATACATACGGGGGGCACACTGCCTCCCCTTGCAGGAGCCGTCCACATTGCCACTTGTGCCGCCCTCGCCAGTCAGCCTGCGCGCTATTCGTTCATATCTTTCGTCAGTCAACTCAACTGAATTGAGTTATCGTGTAGTTGCACCTTCCTATGTAGCACGCATGTCCACGTCATCACATTTTATACACTTCTGTCTGGAACATAGATAGCTAACACATACCTACAAGAAAAGTTGTGGCCATTCTAGTGATCTCGATACGTTATTCTGTCTGGCATTTGTTCAAGAAAAGATACAAATATCCTATTGTTTCCTTGTACAGAGAAGCTTCAATACATAGCATTATAAATATGGACTATTCGCCAAATAGGAAGCTAGTTTACATTCAGAAGCAGAAATATTAAGACTGAAGAATGAATAAGTAAAAACTCCTAGCTGTAGCAAGTGTAAGTGTGAAGATTAATCAAGAGAGAGAGTGATCAGTTGAGTGTAAAGTTTTAATAACAGTAATTTAGCTAATTCTCAGTAAAAATATTGATACAAGGCTCGTAACAATATTTTTACCAATAATGTAAGAATAGTTTCCCGTACCTAACTCATATTGATGCATATATCTCTGGTAATAGTAATGTGGCTGAGGTTGACAATGAAGGAGGATTGACTTAATGGCTTAGCTCTGTTGAACACTCACCCTGACATTGATTGTCCTACTGATGATGTAATTAACCAATTTGCCACGAAGAATAGGCACATATAATTCATCATTTAAAGAAGAGAACCACAATTGTAACTTTTTTATGTCATAAGATGGCATTGTCTTGTATATCTGTATAATCAGTATAAATAAAACTTTCTTCAACTTTACATGTGACTTGATTATTTTTTACTACGATAAAAGTAAAGGTAGCTCAAGATATATTTAGTGCCCCCTCCTTGAGATTTTTCTCTATCCACCACTAGTAGGGACACTACACAATAGGTCCAAAAGCATTCTTTGAGGGCACTCATATAGCAACTCCAATGTGATTTGATCATTGATGGCCATTGATCTGTAAGAAACTAGGAAGGCATTTAGCACAGAAGGTGATTTAACAAACCCTAAGGCTTTTAACATTTGAATTTTGAATTCATGGTCAATCTGTTCTGCCAGCCCATTTCAGGGTGGATGAAATGGAAAGGAGGGGGGAGGGTAAGTTCCATTGAAGGTACAAAACCTACTGAAATTAATAGTTGTGAACTGAGGACAATTGTTGGACAGGAGCATATGTAATTGTTCCTCTATTGTAAAAATCTGTTCCGAGGTTTCCTTTGTGGCCACTATTGTTGTCAGCTGTAGGTGGATGACACAGAGGAAGTGAGAGAAGGAATCAATGATGAGTAACCATGCAAACCCCAAGAAAGGGCCTGGAAAATAAGTGTGAACTCAGTCTCATGGTTGTGTCTGGTCTGGTCATGAAGAGAAAAACTGGAGTGCTGCCAGCTGGTTTGCCTGGCAAAAAGCACACTGTCAATCCATCCCTGTATCATCATCTTCCATACAAGGCCTGTAGATGTAGCAGTGTGCTATTTTTTCAACCCTGAAATCATCCAGTTGCATTGATGTTGTAGTTGGACAAAGCAGCAATGAGATCCTCCCCTCACTCAATAGCAGTGTACATCTTCATGCAAGCATTTGAGTTGAGTTGTTTGGGGGTGGAGATCAGACAGCAAGGTCATCAGTCTTATCGGATTAGGGAAGGATGGGGAAGGAAGTTGGCCATGCCCTTTCAAAGGAACCGTCCCGGCATTTGCCTAGAGTGATTTAGGGAAAACACAGAAAACCTAAATCAGGATGGCTGGACACAGGATTGAACCATCGTCTTCCTGAATGGGAGTCCAGTGTGCTAGCCACTGCACCACCTCACTTGGTGCAAGCATTTGAACAAATTGCATTAGGCTCTACACAATTCTACCTGTGCTGTTTGATATGATATATGGACAACACATTTGTCATCTGGACATATGGAGAAGCAGAGCTGCATAAGTTACTTTACCACATCAACAGCCCACATAACAACATCCAGTTCACCCTATAACAAAAAAGTAATGGTTAAATCCTGTTCCTGGTTGTGGATAGCTACAGAACTCCCAATTGCAAAGTGGGACAACCAATACCTAGATGTCAAATCCCATCACCATCTGGCTCAGAAGTGTTCCATCCTACACACACTGCTTTAGCCCACTGTATCATTGATAAAATTGGTATCAAACAAGAAAAGAAGGTGCTGTGCAACACCTGTCAAGTCAACAGATATGACAGTAAAATTATATGAAGAACTACTTTTTTTAAAAAAAAAAAAAAAAAAAAAAAAAAAAAAAAAAAAAGGGCCCGCTAGGGAGTTAAATGAACAGCTTCTGTTGTTGCACTTACTTTATGTCAGAGACATCAGTCATCAAATAGGCCAGGCTCTTCACTGAGTACAGATCAAACCGGTCCTTTGAAGTGACCACAGGACCCAGGGTTTAATAGGGTCTGCTAAAGATGCACATATGAAATAAAATGTGAGTACAGTGCCGCCTACATTGGGGAAACTGGAAGGCCTGTTAGCAACAGCATTGCAGAGCATGAGTGCTTCACTCAGTTGGGCAATATGACAGAGCACCACTTGCAGAACATTACTATGATTATGGACAGACTGTTGAGTTTAAGGAATCATGAATATTAGGACACAGTCTGTAGTGATTCGAAAATTTGTGTAAATTCTAGAACCCCTCAGCTTTCTAGCATCTCAAACACATGATATTCTAGATACAAGTGTGGGATGGTAAAATCCTAACTACTGCATGTCTCATGTTTGTGTGTGCAGATTTAAAATCAGTCATGGGAAGAAAGTAGACGCAGGGTCAAAAGGCACCGACAGGTACTTGTCGGGCAATCCATAGATGTGCTAGTGAGTGTGAATGAAAGAACCATGGAATCTATATGCAGCTTTGTGCTTATTGTATCACTGACTAATGTTATGTGAACAAGAACAGTTGAAAAAGTACTCATATAGACTCTTGACTCAGCATTGTTAGGGGCAAGACGTTTTTTCAATCTCCTTTTCTGAAAGTCATGGTGTCTAAGCAGACTTTCTTCTGAATGTAAATCAATTTGTTTCTAACATATGAGAGACTTACTGAAGTTACAAATTATGTTGAAAGTGAGAATTTTAATTGTGCTTGAAAGTCAAATACATCATTGATTGATGAAACGTAAAGTTTGTATGGCTACTTATTTCACTCAAGAAGTCAAGAGAATTTCCAGCAGCCGGCTATCCAGTAAAGAAAAGTGGCTGCAAACCCCAAGTAAGTCATCCCGTAAAGAAGTGGAATGTGGTTTGGGGAAATAAATCAGTATAACCCAGAGCCACACTCACACTTTAAGTTATCAAAACATTAGGATGTGGCAACCTGTGTGAAAGGACCAAAAAAGCAGGAATTTTCAGTCAAAAACGAGAAAAGAAGCTGTTGTGTGTTGCCATAGCAACCAAACATAATATGACAAGGGATTTACTCTGAGACATGGAAATATGTTCAAATATCTAATGGAGCAAAATTTGAATGAAAAGTAGGGAAGACATGAAAAATTCACAATGATGAAACAGCAAAGAAGGTTTTGACGTATCTGTCTAAGAAGAAATATGCATAGAATGCTTCAACCAAGAACATTCAGTACGGGGAGTATACAGCTTTCACACATCTCCTCATTAATCATTATATATAAAAAATTATACTCATTGATGTAACTGTTTAAATACTTCCCACTTTAACTTTTGTAAGTCAGTTTTCCATGACTCTTTCCCCAGATGTTAAGTCAGCTGACCCAGAACTGCTGCTGCTTCTGCATGCACACTTGATAATGCTCCAGCCACCATAAAAGATACATAACAACAAAAGATACTTGCAGGTAAAGCTCATCAGGTAGTGCATTCTAAACCAAAGAGCACAAGTGTCAAGAAACTGTGCTATTACAGTTGTAAAAACCACATAGACTGATTTGATAAAACTCTGCATGCAAGTCTACCCTATGTAAGGTGCTTAAACTCAGAATGACTATTGTAACCTATATCTATATCAATCTGCTTGTTGTGTTTAAACATTCTCTCTACAGTTAATACACTCTATACTTCCCTCCATTACAAAATTGAATATTCCATAGTTTCTGTTCTCTTCTTGTCTGTGCTGTTCATCGCTCAGATTTCTCCTCATATACTGCTACACTCTATAATAAATGTGTTTGAAAAAGAAATCCAATACTTAAATGTGTATTTGATATAACATACAAGCTCTTCTATCACCAGATGACACTGTAAACTATTTTTGCTTCAGCTGTCATCAGTTATTTTGCTGCCCAAATAGCAAAACTACTACTTTTAGCGTATCATTTCCTAATCAGATTCCCCAAACAACACATAACTTCACTGAACTACACACTGTCACCTTTATTTTGCTTGTACTGATGTTCATATATTACATAAACTCGTTTCAACTTTTATTCATTCTGTTCAACTGATCTTCCATGTTTTTGCATCTCCAAACAAAATTGGAATGACAGTTGCAAATCTTAAAGTTTGTATCTCATATCCATGCACTTTGATAGTAACTACTTCTAGATTACTTTATATATGTGTATGATAAGAAAAACAGCCACATTGAAAAAAAAAAAAAAAGAAAAAGAAAAAGGAAAAAAGGTCACTGCTGTTCCTACTATACTACTCACCTGCTGCTCTTTTATTGCATACTCTAGTATGCTGTATTGAGGCCTTCACCCCAAGTAGCCCTAATACTGGTTTCCATGCTAGTCTGTCTTGTCCAAGTCTCTTTAGACAAGCACTTCCATGCATAGCCAACATGACAATTCCTTGATGTCTCTGGACATGTCGTATCATATGATCCTTTCTTTTATCAACTTGTTCATTCATACACTGTGTTCTGCAAATCTCATCATACATAAGAGCCTCCAGGAATGTGGAACAAATCAAGGTATTCGTACACAATGCAGAAGCAACCACTGCTACTTTTATAATGAGTGCTAAGAATGAATTACAACTAGTGCTAATCTACTCACACTAATAATGTTAGTAATTACTTCTTTATTATTTTATGTATATATGTTAGGATAAAAACACCTACTGTGAGAAGATCCACTACTCCTTCTCCTACACAGCTCAGCTGATGGTTACATGTAATGCTCCAGATAAAGTATTTATCGGACTCCAAACTGGTCTCTCTCAGCTGGCTATAATATGACAAATTCAAAATCTATGTAACACAGATACTGTAGAGCATTGATTATACAAACATTGCTCAACCAAACAACCACTTAACCATACTTACCTTTCTTATGCACCCAACCCCTTTCCCCACCACCACCACCACCACCACCACCACCACCACCTCACCATCGCTCACCCTTCCACATCAATGACCAATGCCAAGTTGCTGACAATGGTAACCATTTGCACTTCTTTATGATCACTTGTGTCACACTTGTGATATAAAATACCTAAACATTAATGTGTTGTCCTTTCTGTGAGAGATAAATATGAGATACTAAAAGGTTAGAGGGAATTGAATCAGCAAGTAAGTTATCTAATGATATGAGATTGGTAAAGCAACAAAGCATCAATTTTTATATATGTTTAAAAAAAATCACAGATTTTACATCTAAGTTTGATTCTACTGATGGACTGGCGAGTCATAAAACTTTGAAGTGTATCATGAACATGGATCTAGATGATGCTGAATACAAGTGGTTTACACAAAAAAGATCACAAGGAGAACCTGTATTTGGTCCTCTTCTATGTGAAAAGGCAATTCAATTTGATGAAAATCTTGGAGGGCTGTTGAAGTTTTAAAAAAGCATCAGGTGGTTAAAACACTTTCAGTCAAGACATGACATTTGTGAGTCAAATACAAGAAGAAGAACTAGCTGCTGATTCTTTCCAGATAAAACTACTGGTGGTATTGAGGGAAGAAGATTGTGCATTCAAAAATGTTTACAATGCTGATGAAATTGGGCTTAGTTGGAAAGCTTTGCCAACATGTTAATATGTATGTGATGCCTATTGTTTACATCTCAGAAAAGAGAGTCTGGGTGCATAGTACAATTTTCACGGAATGATTTATGGAAGTTTTAGTACCCTCTGTAGCACCTCCTCAGTCAAAGAATGGTAAAAGGGAGAAAACATTACTACTCCTGCTTCTTGACAATGCACCAACTCATCCACCATGTGATATCATAAACAAAAGGAATGAGTCCATAAAAGTGGTGTTTTGTCCACCTGACATAATCCCCTTATCAAACTCCAAACTGGTCACTGTCAGCTGGCTATAATATGACAAATTCAAGATCTATCTAATACATATACAGTAGAGCAAACAACCCCTTAACCATATTTACCTTTCTCATGCGCCCTGCCCCTTACCCCCCACCCCCAATGGATCAAGGGGTTGTTGAGGCTGTCAAATGGCATTACAGATAAAATATGTTACTTAAGTTATTGTTAGAAAGAGAAGAGGAGGAAGGAAAATGTCTGTTAAGTAATCATAAAAATATGTTAATTTGAAATATGCATGTTACATGATAGGAGCAGCATGGGATAGTGTAAAGGAACAGAATTTGGAAAAAGCCTGGAATAACATATGCAACATAGTGGAAAGTAGTCAAAGTCTAAGAGAAAATGATGAACAGAATGATATGTCTGACATGCTCTATATGCTAAAGAACTCAATTGCCATGAATGTGATGAAGAAGACATTCAAGAATGGATGAGCGTCAATGATTCAGAGCCAGGGTACCAAATCATGCAGGATAGTGAAACTGTAAATCTTTTCATTAATAAAGCTGACACTGCCAGCATCTCATCAACTAGTGGTCCAAAAATGAAGAGGAAAAATGCTGGCTGCTTCTGAAGCACTTACATGTTTAGATATAGACACCGCCTTGTGACAGTCTGAAGCTCAAGATGGAAGTGGTCGGCATCAGGTATATGTCCTGGAAAAGTGTGTCATTTAGCTGCTTGTAAGTGGGTAGGCTCCCTTAGACAGAGCAAAATTAACGACGTTTTAAGCATTGATTCTATATATTTGTGCTGTACATGCAAAATGCATATGTATTACATACTGTTTGATTAGTAGGCTGTACTAAATGTTCCTATTGCATTTGCCTTTTTAATAATAATAGAGATCCATGTTATTATAAATATACATAATTTTTACTGGTAAACTGATAAATAAAAGTGTACAGTATGATTATGAGAAAAAACTGGTTTTCCAAACACCCGTGTCCCCAATTTAGTTTCGATAATTGACACTCTACTGTATTAGAGTTACACATAATTTACATTACAGACCCAAATATTCCAACAAATAGTTGAATGGATTGCTAATGAGGTATTCTCAAACTTCGTTTTTCACTATTTGAGGATTTTTGAGTTCCTGCCTGATGCCTACCGGAAACTGTTTTAGACATTTCCACCTAAGTATGAAACCATAGAGAGCATTTTGTTGTTGTTGCAGGCTTCAGTTTCATGCACCTATACATATTACCTGTTTATCTTTAATAACTACTACAGCCTAAATACATTTGAACCTGCTTACTGTCCTATTCTCCCCTTGAGTTCCATTTATAGTTTTCATAACTAACACTTCCTTCCATTACGAAATTGAACATTCCTTAATGCCCTAGGATATGACCAATCAAACAATCCCTTTTTTTGATCAAGTTGTGCCATAAATTTATTTCTACCTCCTCATTAGTTACACTATCTAATCTTCTTCAGCAGTCCTTTGTAGCACCACATTTTATAAGCTTCTATTCTCTTCTTGTCTGAACTGCTTCCATCCAGATTTCACTTCTGTACAAGGCTACACTCCAAACAAACACCTTTAGAGAAGACTTCCTAGTAAATAAATTTTTGTTAACTGTTAACAAATTCCTATTTTTCAGAAATGCACTATGGCCAGTTTGCATTTTATATCCTCTCTACTTTGGCCATCATTAGTTATTTTGCTGTCAAAATAGCAAATCTCATTTACTACTTTTAATGTCTTTTTTCCTTATCTCATTCCTTCAGCATTCCCAGAGTTAATGTAACTATATTTCATTATCTTTGTTTAAATCAATTTTCTTGTGTTTAGAAATCAGAAGGAATGATCTGTTTTTCTTGGTAAAAACTTCCTAAAGCAAAGATCACATAAATATTTCTTTATTTACAAATCCGTTTCTACAGACTTTGCTGTTGCCTTCAGTTCTTCAAAAAATTTTTTTATAAAACATTTTCATTTTGAGTTGAAACCTCACACCTAGTTGCCATATTAGTGCATAAAATACAGCGCATAATGCAAAGGTTTGTCACAAATAAAACATTTACAATCAAAAAGCACCTTGTGCACATGGCCATGTCCATAAATGTAGCACTCAAAGATGATAGATACATTATAAAAATCACAGTACACCATAAAAAGCATGGTGGCACATCTGTTTACTTTAACTAGACATTGTCTAATTGTTGAAGATCCACCTCAGATGGTGTATAAGGTACAACTTTTTACCCTTGTTTTGCTTTTGTTATTGTTCATCTTATAACATCTTTTCAAAATAAATTGACATTCTGTTCAACAGTTCTTGAAAGGCCTCTGCTGTCTCTGAGAGAAGTATATTGTTATAAAGAAACCTCGACATTTTTATTTCTTCTTCCAGAAATTTTAATACCTTCCCAAATTTCTCCTTGGTGTCCTTCACACAGTGCTGAATATAGGTATTGTATAACATTGGGGATGGGCTACAACTTTGTCTCACTCCTTTCTCAACCTCTGCTTTCCTTTCGTGTCTTTTTGTAACAGCATCAGATTTCTGTACAAGTTCTAAATAACCTTTCACTCCCTGCAATTTATCCCTGCTTCCTCTAGAGTTTCAAAGGCTGTATTCCAGTCAACATTGTCAAATGATTTCCCTAAATCTACAAATGCTATGTGAGGTCTGTCTAAAAGTATCCGGCCTTTGATTTTCCCACACAAAATAGAGACGATAGCATGGCGCCACTGTACACAATAAAGGAAGAGACCTTTATGTGCATAACACCTTCCAATGCATCAGTCACTGCCTGTTGACCACTGAGTGAGGTGCCACACAATGTGTTTGTTGTGTTATTGATTCTCTCAAGATGACTGAATGTGTTATGCAAAGATACTGCATCAAATTTTGTCAAATGCTTGGTAATTCTCAAAGCAAAACAATTCGCAAGATTTGGCAGGTGTTTGGAGAAGATGTGATGGGTGTAACACAAATTAAGGAGTGGTTCAACCAAGTCAAAAATGGCCACACATCAGTGGAGATTGACTAACGTTCTGGCAGGCCCCATACTGCTCGGAGTGCAGCTGTTGTTGAGAGGGTGCAAAATTTGGTGATGGCAGATTGTTGTTTGACCATGCAGGAGATTTTCCAAGAAGTTGGAGTGAGTAAAGATTCTGCACATGCAATTTTGCATGATGATTTGAACATGCACTGAGTGGCTGCAAAATTTGTGCCCAAGTTGTTGTTGCTGGAACAAAAATACCTCCGTTTTGACATCTCACAGGACCTTCTGGACATCACCAACACTGATCCTGGGTTTCTGAACACTGTGATAAATGGAAATGAGGCATGAGTGTATGGTTATGACCCGGAAACAAAAAGACAGTCTCCAAGGCTGAAGAAAGTGGGGCAGGTGTGAAACAAAATCAAGGTGATGGTGACTGTCTTCTTTGATGTCCATGGAATTGTGCATCAGAAATACACACTGGAAAGACAAACAGTGAAAAAGGATAATGTTGTTGAAGCTGAAGAAGTGAATTATACTTAGTGCTGCGGCCTGGACAAAGGAGTACTATCAAGATGTTCTCTGGCGACTGTGTGACACAGTTCCTCACAAAGGACCAGCCATGTGGATGGCAAAAAACTAGCAATTGCATCACAACAATTCCCCCACACATTCATGCCACTTGATCCAAAATTTCTTGTTCAGACATGGAATTACAGCTGTTGGCCAACCTCCCTACTCTCCAGACATGGCTCCTTGTGGAGATCACGATGATGAAACTGAACACTATTCCAAAAGAAGACTTTCAGAGGTGTTTCTAGCAGTGGAAGGATCGGTGGCCTAAGTGTGTGCAAGCACAAGGGGCCTACTTTGAAGAGGATTAGAGCCCCAACCCCGTCAGGTATTAGAAATATTTTTTCTGGCCAGAGGTAGGGTACTTTTTAGACAGGCCCCATAAACATAGGTTTGACTTTCCTTATCCTACGGTCTAAGAAAAATCACCTACATTTCTCCCAAACCTGAACTGATCTTCACTTAAGGCCACCTTCTATCAGCTTCTCAGGCTATATGAAGATTATTCTTACTTCTGCTACTGTGATAGTGAATTGGAGAGTCCATCTTAAATTCTCTATTTTTATTAACGAGAAGTACCATTGGTATGTGTAAAAATCCCTAGGTGTCTGGAAGATATTCTTCTATGAACCTTTCGCAAAATTATTGCATGCTTCTGTAGAATGCTGTAGAACAGTTTTGAGTGCAAGTATGCAAAATACACAAGCAATCATGTCTCAATGTCAACACAAAGAATGGGGTTTCTAAGAGCATAGCAGGCAAAATGGAGCTTTTTGGTTCACTTATTTACATACTGAGGCATTATATTAGCAGTATAGATGGCCTCTCATAATCCTGTGTATGCCCATTGATCTGTCTAGTCTAGTCTAGTCTATGTCTAGTACGTGTGCGTTATGCATTTTTATTGGAAGTAGAATAATATGAGTTTTGTAACAATATTATGAAAAGGGATGCTGCTACTCACCATATACCATAAAATGGGGTGAATAGCAACAAATTTGAACTTTGGTTGAAAAATTTACTTATTGTTTGTCATGTTCAAACAAAAAAATACTACCCAAAACTCAGGTCTGTATTGCTCTTATCATGATATTATTATCAAATTATTTTCTTTCAATAAATTTAAAAAAATTAAACATGGTGTTTCTAATCACCCTGCAGATAGGGGTGAATAGAAACAGTGTTATAAAACTATCATTTTTTTAAAGCAAAGAGAGGTTTCTAAAAGCTATGAAATATATTTTTTTCTATTATAAAATAAAGAGATAAATATTTATTTCAAAAGATAATGGTTTATTAATATTAAATGTAAGTAAAATATACAAATATGTTCATGTCTCATGGCTAATCTATTCAAACTTAAGGTGAACAAACAGAACACAGCTGTTTACCATGAGCATGGTACTGTATTATTAATAAATTGTTAAATCAGACAGATTATACTCAAAACATAGCATGTCTTTGAAATGAGCACTTGAACTGAGAACCGGTGATGACAATTTTAGGATGACATCATTTCTTGGGATAAAAGATTCTTCTTCAGTCATTGTGAACTTTTTGGTTTGAGGAACTCTTTTTAAAAATGTTCCAACAAAACCATTGTCAATAAGGTAATTAACTTTGCAAACATAACATCAAAAAGATGATGTTTTATCATATACTTTGACCACCAAATAGTCACCTTGGCTTATGGAGATACCAGTATTTTCATCTAGATCTGAAGGATTCTAAGAGGACAAAATCAAGTCTTCATCACTGTCCTGCACTGAGTATACATCTTCATCCTCTGATGATGAATCAAAACATTTTCTGTTTTTCTTGATTTTTTTTTTCATTGTCTTGGCTTGTTTAGATGTACAAGGGCTTGGATCACAGTAAAGTGAAGAATTGGCAGTTACATCCTCCCCATCCATGTCCTCAAAGTCATCAATGCTAACACTTCTGCCAGGTTGGACATTCACTTTTGTCATTTTTCTCATTTGTTTAGGAATCTGGTCTTGTCTAAGACTCTGGAAGAGTTCTTTAAAACTGTTGTCAACAGCATTAGTGGATTCTTCAAGATTGTTCTTATCCTGGTTTTTATTTACTGGTGTACCGGTACCAGTACCTGGGAGCATTGACAACACTTTATTGTGGTCTAGATGCACAATCCCACATTTCCTAAAACCTGCAATAACATTTCTTTTCCTTCAAGGAATCACACAACTTTTTCAAAAACAGAGGAAATTTATCCTTAGGAACTGTCACCTCATTTCTTCCTGGGCCTTTCTTCCATTCTTCCAATATTTGTCGCCAAGTAGTTTTAAGAGCCCAAAAAAATGCCACATCCAGTGGTTGTGTCAGGTGTGTTGAATTTGCTGGTAGGAATATAAATCTTATGTCATTGTCCTGACACAGCTTAACTGATTCTATGGACAGATGTGAAGAATATTGTCTCCAATGAGAAATTTCTTACCTTCCAGCTTTTTCAGGTATGGAACAGCAACTGTAAAGATCCAATCATCGAAGCAGAATGAATCGAACAAGGCAGATTTCGTCCGGTTGTATCTTGCATATTTTGGCCCACCTTTCGTCCAGCTTCAATGTAAATGCAAAGCCTTATACACAATATAAGGGGATAGTATAATGCCACCTGCAGCAGCTGCAAACGTTACAGAGATTGATGCCTTTGAGGAGTTCATGACCCTTTCGGGTTATTTAGTTCCCCTCTGTGTGACTACCTTTCATTTTCCTGGATCATCTGTCAGGTTTGTCTCATGATAATTTATTATATTAGAAGGCAGCACAGTCTCCAATTCCTTTGACAGTTCATCAAAGTAACTGTTGATAGTTTCTGGAGTGTTGTATGTTTTGGCACATTCACACTGCTAAAGTGTCGCCTCATAAATGATTCCACAAAATCATGACCAGGGAGATTATTTGTAAACCTTCTCACTTCCTTCCCCCTTCTGTCCAAAGAATCCTTTACTAGAAGTCTTAAGGTTGTAAAGTCAATGGGATAGCCCCACTTGCTGCTTATTTTCAATCTCTCTACAAGCAGCTTCTCTTCTTCAAAAGACAAGGCACTTTGTCCGCCCTGAGGTTTAATGGTTGGTGCCTGTTTTTAGGTGTCTGTATAGTATGCTAAAATGAATCCTGTGTTTTTCAGCTGCTTTCCACAAGCTAAACCCCTATTTGCTGTCAGAGAGGGCATTGTTTGTATGATTAGGTCTGTATTTTTTGTAACCACCTCCTATGATGGGCTCGTATTTCCGTTGCATATTTGAACAGCAACTGTGAAACAAGGAAGATATGTTAGTTGTGCATGTAACATAACTAGATCCAAATGGTTCAAATGGCTCTAAGTACTATGGGACTTAACGTCTGAGGTCATCAGTCCCCTAGACTTAGAAC
The DNA here is from genome assembly GCF_021461385.2 of Schistocerca piceifrons. NCBI lineage: Eukaryota > Metazoa > Arthropoda > Insecta > Orthoptera > Acrididae > Schistocerca > Schistocerca piceifrons. The sequence goes on from NC_060140.1 coordinate 105,943,416, forward strand.
TACTTAAACCTAACTAACCTGACATCACACACATCCATGCCTGAGGCAGGATTCGAACCTGTGACTGTAGCAGCAGCATGATTCTGGAATGAAGCACCTAGAACCGCTCGGCCACAATGGCCAGCTAACATAACTAGAAAATTAAATAGTATTAATATGTCATACTAATAGATTTTGTTATTGTGGGGTGAGTAGAAACACCAGACTTCATATGTTTCTATTCACCCCACAGTTTATAAACATAACCTAAAAAAATTGAAAATTCACAGACCTGGTTTCATTGAAAGTGAAACAAAAACCAGCCCTTACTGTTTTATGTAGATGTTATATCTAGTACTTACAATACCATTAACTGCCGTATGTAGAATACATGTTTACTTACCAAAGAAGTTCATAGTAGGTAGGAAAACAAATTGAAAACTATCGACAAGGACAAACATTAACCTACAATACTGCCAACCCAACTAAACATAATTTCCTTGTTAGTTTGAAGTGATGCCAACCCAAAAACAATAATAGTTAAAATTAATGTGCAGTACAACCTTACAGTATTTAAAGTAGTTGTGCATATGAAGTTTTGTTTCTGTTCAGCCCGCTGTTTGTATTCACCCCACTGTATGGTAGCAGAGATGCTGAGTAGCAGATCGGCACAACAAAAATACTGTCACAGTATAATGGCCAAAAGATTATATTATGACAGTCTTTTTGTTGTGCCTATCTGCAACCCAGTAGCTCTGCCATATGGAAAGTAGCAACTTTCCTTTCCATACTACTGTTACGTTACATCCTAAATTTTCCGTTGTTTGATAATATAAGTTTTATAAGATTAATGGTTTATTTACTTCTATTTATTTATTCATTCATCTGTAGACAAATTTCTTTGTAAAAAAGTCACTGTTGTAGAATCCGTGCAAAATACTGTGGCCGGTAGATGTGCAGATAGCAGGGTATGCATGGGGAGAACAGTAGTGGTGGGGGCTGCTGACAGGCGCTATAGGGGGTAATGCTGAGGGCTGGAGGGGCTGTCCCATTCTAAACTGAAGCCTACACTCGCATTCTTTGCAAATATTAAGTGGGCCCCCTCCACATCCACACATGCTCGGTGACCAAAAATATCTGTCTCCCCTGCTTTTGTTAGTATCTAAAGGAATTTCACCAAAAATGTAGCGATTTATTTTCACCTGGCTTGTTAAGAATTTTTAACTTTCAGAGAAGTGTCATGAGTGGCAAATTTTGAGTAAAAGCTACACATTTCTCTTGTTGCCATTATAAAATTTGCTTCTTTTGCCAAAATGCAGTGATGTTTACGCAGTCTCACCTAACTTACATGTTGTGCAGATGCAATTGTGAGAGAATTCTGAAACAGCAGTTTACTAAGTGAGGAAAAGTAAGGTCACTCTCTATGCAAAAGCACATCCTCAGTAACAAATAAATATATAATGCCTTTACTTAAATCCATAGCATTTCTCACTTCACCAGCTATCGATGACCTTTAAATATTATATTCTTTTATGAAAAAAGTTTGTAGTTAACAAGGTAGATAATGAAGTTTTGCATAATAGCCACATGGAAAATACTCTCCTCTTTGCATGCTGTCACTTGCGAAAATCTCATTTCGATATCTCAAACCATTTATGAAATATGAGGAATGTTCTGGACATTTCACTCTGGCTTTATTGGTGGTGTGGTGTGATCACAAAAGAGTGTGCTACTTCAGATCAGTTTTCTCAAAACTGCAAACAGATAGAGACCTCGACCCAAGTCTAAAGAAAAATTCAATGTGTTAGCTAAATTTCATATACAGCAACATATTATGCAATAACCACCAAATGCAAAATCGTAGTGACCCCTATTTTTCATTGCAAACTTTTTTGAATTTTACACAGTTTCTTACTTCCACATAAATATTATAATAACCATGACCATTAAGAAAATGGTGGGCATATCATAATGAACCTGACATGTAAAGCAAAAATTTGTTTTTTTAATGAATAGATTTTTTTAAATCATTTGAGAAAGATTCCAGGGCATGTGCCTTGATTCTGTCATCACTGACCAGCCAAAAGGTAGTCTACAGTGTCGGCCTCCCCTTCCAAACAAAAGAATGAATTTGCTCAGTGCTTTGGACAAAAATTGGTCTCTGCACATTGACCACCATATCCTGCACAGGCTCCACATACATATATGCATTATTTATAGCAGAGGAACCTAAGATGAGAATAATGGAAGAAACAGAATATGTGCAAGAAATTCATGATATAGTATATATATGATATTCATCACTTAATTACAAAGGTGAGGTTAAAGCAATGGATTCAAACAAGAGAAATGAATCACAAGCCTCCTCTATTAGCACATCTCGGTTTTTAGATTGCATGGAACAATTAACAACCTCGACATGTATTGTGCTGCTTACATACATCATTTATCTTCTTTGGCTGCTTTGTTATTGAGCAAACTGATTATTTATCCATATTAATTTTTAATGTGCAAATTGAGAAGAAACTAGTGGCTTCATAGATAGGTAATTACACAAATACTCATTTCAGATCCTATTCTACACCAGTGTACACTTATTCATAGTTGTGGTAAACGCTGTTCAACCAAATGTATAAGGTTGTACAATATCAATGTAACTGTGTCAAAATGGTCAACGGGGGTAACTTCTGCTATCATTCAAATTGAGAAGAGATAGATTAAGAAGTTGACATTGTTTGTCTTCCCTTGTTTCCCATCTTAGGTATCAGTTTTGTACTAGAAAATGGGCTTACAACACAAAACAAGGTGATACAAAAAAATAAAGTTTTGTGAAACTAGGCAAAATATGAGTAAAAACCATTTTTTTGGAAATATACTTTAAGAAATGTTTTGAAGTTACAAATTTCCTTTGTATTTTTTATCTCTTTTGGCAGTTTATTATGTACCTTGACTTTATTGACTTATTTGTCTGGTCCTCAAATTTTGCCTTCTATCCAGGTACAAACACACATTATCTCTCATTTAGTGATTATGTATGGAGCTGTTTGCTGCCTGTTGAAGCTTAATAAGACTAAGCTGTTGGATGTGAATTAGTTGTTACCCTGTTCCAGTATTCTCCTGGCTGTGCATAGTATAGGTGTACTTTGGCCCTTTATTAATATATTTGGGTCATCAGAAAACATTACAGTTTTTGAAGATGCCCCAATTGTCCCAACTAAATCATGTATATAAACCAAGAACAGGAGCAGGCCAAGCACTCAAGTTTGCAGAACAACATATTTAATATTTTCCCACTGTAAATTTAATTTTATTCCCATTGTATCATTTGTTTATGTAACTTTCTGTTTTTTATTGTTACAATACCTCCAAGGAGGACAACCTTTAATAATAAACCCTGTTAGTTTCCCTAGCAAGATCGTATATATCCTTCTCATTGGAGATGCTGTTATGGAATCAAAACTGAGCTCAGAAAGATGTTTCGGTATTCTTCATTAAGCTAACTTCTCTAAAATGTTTGAGAACATAGGAAAGATAAAGATCAGTGTAAGTATAGTTACAGGTCACTTGCTTATCTCGTGCTTGTATACTGGTGTTATTACTGCATACTTCAAAATTTCAAGAAATAGCCTTACACCTTGTCATATGACTGGTCACAAATATAATTTAAGGGTATCACTATCAAGTCTATTTTAGTATTTTTCATCACCTACTAATTTGTGTGATCTTTCTAACAGATGAATTGATACAATTGATATCTGGTGGCAGAGTATGCATTGCTCATATAAGTAAGTTTCTTGGATCTGCTTTGATGGATTAATTTTTGTTCCCAAGTTTCCAGCTACTATTAAGAAGAACTCATTGAATTTAGTAGCCAATGATTTGAATTAAATATCATCTGTCTCACTGCTACTGTCATCTTAAAGTTTAAGGTCATTTTGCAACAAAATTTATTTATTTGGAGCCTAATGGGAAAGAACTAAATTCCTCATTTACCATGTGTCCTTCATAAATATCTTTGCAGTTTTCATCCTGTAAATTCGCTCTGAACATTGTACTTGAGTCAGCTTTTACAATTCTATGAACTTTTCCTTTTCCTTTTTTAATGGAAACTGATTGATCGGTATGTATTATTGCTGCCATTTGCTTAGATAAATCATTTAATATGGGGCTCACATCTGTTTTGTTTGTTGCACTCATTCTATTCTTGTTGAGAGTGTTACTGTAGGGGGATCAAACTGAAGCTGGACATCAGAAGCTTCAGGTTTCCTTGATCAGAATTATCTGAGATGAAATCTATGTTGAAATCTGCACATAAAGTCACTTCCCAGTTCTATGTATTAAATTTTATTATCATCTCCTCTAATTTCTTTATAAAATTTTAAATAAGTTAGAGGACTTTCTTCTATGTTTTCAAGGTTGTTACTGAAGTAAAGCACTCAAAGAGATTTTTAATTCGGTACTCATTGGGGTCTGTGGCCTGGGGCTTTATTGCATTTTATGTTTAAGTAGCCACTACTCCATTCCTCATACTGTGCCTGCAGCAATGTGATACTAACTTCTATCCATCTATGTGTATCTGACCAATTTCTACAATTTCCAAGTGACGTTCTGTTACACATAGTACATCTATAGAAATATCTTCATATTTTTCAGTAACCTGTATTTGTCTGAGTTTTATTAGTCAACTAGCTTCTTGTATTTTTATGTAAATGTCCAAAAGTATTATGATTGTTATTACCCTTTAGCAGAAAAGGAGGGAAGTGTCACTAGCAACATCCATGCCTGTATCAGTATTATCCAAATTTTCATTGGTCACTGCATGTTTCATCTTTCAGCCTTCTTTTCTTCACTTAGTATGGGCTTGTCTTTTCAGCTCTTGATGTAAAAACTGTATGCTAACTTTTGATCTTCAAGTAATTTTATCATGATGCCATGGACTATTGTATTTGAAAAAAAGTGAAAACATTCCTTATCATCAATGCTTACTATCAATTAACTCAGTTATTAATGTTATAAGGTTATCAGTGCATTAATCTTATAGGATAGTAGGACCTATCCAGAATATAAATGAAAATAGACACTTGTTATAGGAAGATAGTCATGAAGAAATTCAAATCACATTGTATTAAATAACAATACTCTAGATGTGGAATAAGGAGCAGTTATTAACACTCTAGATTTTATGCAGCTAAAAGACTACTGTTTTTGTAAAAATGGAGAGGTTCACTACAGCTAAAGTTTTTTGTTGTAGAATGAAAACAACGGTCTAGTCTTTGTGCTTGCAAATGTTACTCTTAAAACTCTTGCAGTCTTTTCTAAACACTAGCTCAAGTGAGCTTTAATGATATTTATTGCATATGAACATACCAATTTTTTTCTATTGTTACAGTAATTTATTCTGTTTTATCAATGTTTGTCTTGTAATATCTGTTTGTATGTACAGCCTTAAATTTTGATATTCCCAATACTGATAATCGTCGACAAAATCATTAGGTATTTGTTTATGCATTGCAGTCTCCATTTTCATTATGTCATTTTGTAGCAGTTCTTATATAATTCTATGAAACTTTACAAACCGCAAATAAAAACAGAAAACCTATTTTTATTTGATACATTCTAGGTGGCAAATTTGTGAGTGCTGTTAATCATGTAATCTGTGTGGAAACTAACACCAGTCAGTTTATAATTTTTTTAAACTTGTTATTGCCACATCATCCAGTTTTTGAGCCACTGGAAGGTCATCATCTGATGGTGTGCTTTTACAGGAATATGATACTTAAAAAATTATTCATTATATACCAGGATAAAAATACAACACTTATACCTTGATCAAAATAACTTAAGTGACTGACAGCCAAGCATGGGGAAGGGCAATATTATAGCTGAGCCTTTCTGTTATGCATAATTCAGAAACTGCATGCTGACGTGTAGTAAATGGTTTGGTTAGTGGGGCAGGAATAGTCTTATCACTTTCCTGTGCGCTGTTTCCACTAGTTAAGGACATTGTACCACATAAAATAAAGACACCTAATTGAGAAATAATGCAAACAGTGAATACGGATCATGATTGTTACTTTACTAGCCATAAGTGCCATCTGCAATTAACTATGACAACTGACACCTGAAATAGCAGAGTGACATTACATTTGTGAACAGCACAGAAGGCATGATCAAGCAAGCTCATTCTCTGATCAGTTGTTGTTCTGGTAGCTGTCCTGTAAACAAGTAGCTGTCAGTCACTACATTATTGCAATCCATGTATAGATGTAAATGATTTAGCACACAGTCTGTAATTACATGGTTTGCACATGATTTAACATACAGTGTACAAATACACGATTTGTATGCTATTTGATAATTCATGTGCAATAGATAGTATGTTTTCCATACTAGTAAATAATGGTCCTTTTTAGAGTGCCATAATTATAACTTCTGGGAGACTAGCCACTCATAGTGCACAATATAAAGTTCTTGTAAATGCTCACAATCTAATGATGAGTCTGCAGTGGCTCAAAACATGGCTAATGGGGCAAATTGTCTTTAAAAATTGATATACGTAATTGGTTGTAGTTTCCACAAAAATAACCGGATAGGGAAAGTACTTCATGAGGTGTTGTTATCATCAAAACAGTGTAACATGAAAGTCAGTTTACATGATATGTGATTTTGTTTGCCATGAAAGTTTATGAGAATCTTTTTTTGCAAATCCTGTGAATGAGACCATGAGATTGTATGATGTGTCAGACAGAACACTGCACTTCTAAGCTCACAGTATTCTCACAACTTCGCATAGCATTTTAAAAAATTACTAACTAAATTCTACGTATTCTTTTTCCAATGTTTTCCAATGCTGTTCAGGTGCCTATGACTTAAGACTATGTCCAAATTAGAAACATTCATAGCTGCTGGAACTTTTGCATGATACAATGAGAAAAATTAATTTGTCTTACTAATACATTTCTTTCTAGGAATGATGAAGGAAGTGAGATGCACTGTGAAAATATTGGAGGCTTTAACCCCGTATGGCCTACTGTGGTGCTTTCTCATGGTTGGATGAGTGAAAGTAGTGATATGGATCACATCAAGAATGGTAAAGAGCTCCAATAATAACGTTTACTTGAGGCTTAACATAAAAGGAATCACTTGCTTTTTTTATAAGTCTATGACAAGTTTAACATCACAGTTGGATTTCAATATTTATACTACCCTTCATTTCATAGCATTTATTCACTCAGATACAACACAACATCGTATGGATGTCATTAAATACATGCACAATTTGCTGTGATAAAGAATACCAAGTCCAATAAAAGTTATTGTGACATATCTCCATATTTTCATGAATCTTTTGCCTTTTTTATGACAGTCAGATGAGCATTTCTCAATGTTATCTTTCAATAACCAACCAGCAGTCATCACCAGACTGAAAGCACATGTTGCAAGCGGTTTCCATTGTCCACTGAGGTGACAGAAATCATGGGATAACTCCTAATATCATGTTAAACCTCCTTTTGCCCAGCATAGAGCAGTAACTCGACATGGCATGGACTCAACAAGTTATCCGAATTCCTCTGCAGAAATACTGAGTCTTGCTGCCTCTATAGCTGTCCATAATTGTGAACATGTTGCTAGTGCAGGATGTTGTGCATGAACTGGTCTCTCAATTATGTCCCATAAATGTTCAGTGGGATTCATGTCAGGCAATCTTGGTGGCCAAATCATTAGCTTGAATTGTCCAGAATGGTCTTCAAACCAATGGCAAACAATTGTGGTCTAGTGACATGGTACATTGGCCATTCATAAAGATTCCAACATTGTTTGGGAATATGAAGTCCATAAATGGCTGAAAATGGTCTCCAAGGAGCCACACATAAGCATTTCCAGTCTATGATCAGTTCAGTTGGGCCAAAAGATCCAATCCATTCAATGTAAACACACCCCACACTGTTATGGGACCACCACCAGCTTGCATTGTGACTTGTTGACAACTTGGGTCCATGGCTTCATGGGGTCTCCAACACACTCAAACTCTACCATCAGCTCTTACAAACCAAAATTGGGACTCATCAGACCTGTCCATGGTTTTCCAGTTGTCTAGAGTCCAACCAATATGGTCATGAGCCCAGGAGAGGCACTGCAGGTGATGTCATGCTGTTAGGAAAGGCACTCAATCATCTACTGCCATAGCTCATTAACATCAAATTTCACTGCACATTCATAACGGATATGTTTGTCATATGTCCCGCATTGATTTCTGCAGTTATTTCATGCAGTGTTGCTTGTCTGTTAGCACTGACAACTCAACACAAACACTGCTGCTCTCAGTCATTAAGTGAAGGCCATCAACCAATGCATTGTACGTGGTCATAGATAATGTCTGAAGTTTGGTATTCTTGGCACAGTCTTCACACTGTGGATCTCAGAATATGAAATGTCCCATGAACCTAGCTTCAACTACCATATTGTACTCAAAGTCTGTTAATCCCCATCATGTGGCAAATTTCACACTGGAGACCTTTTCACACGAATTACCTGAGTACAAATGACAGCTCTGCCAAGGCATTATGCTTTTATACCTTGTTTCAGTTTCAGTTTATTGAGCACCCGTTTTATATGGGATTTGTCATAACATGATAATGTCACCATTTGTATATGTGCATGTCACTATCCCATGACATTTGTCACTTCAGATTATTGTGAGGTATTATTGACAACACAATACAGCATATGTGCCTTTAGTCTGACAATGACCACTAGCTGGTTAAAACCAATTATTAAAAGGTGTCAATGTGAAATTCTCACATGACCATGTCACACAAAATATAAAAAATAAAAGAAAATGTAATCAGTCAGTCACATAATATCCATGGACAGTGTGTCGTTTTTCCAATGTTTGGGTATATATAGTAAAATTAAGCTTTGTAAGATACAATGCAGAAGAAATATAGTTTTATTTAATCACAATTCAACTGATCCAAAATAATGTACCATATATGAAGCATAGAATAATGAACAGAAAGGAATTATTGTGTGATTGCACAACATTAACATCTTACGTATATAATGACATTACAGCCCTTTCTTGTAAGATTCAGCAACTGTTTATCGCATTTGAAGCAAGTAATCACTCACACCATAGAAGCAGTTTAGCATGAGATATTTGAAATCTGTGTCTTCCAGCACAGGTGTCATCTTAATTGTTTTTATGGAGTCAAGAAGATTTTTGTACAGTCTGATACCAAATATGGTCAAATATTTTTGTGTTATGGCCTCATTTACCCTTATTACATGGAAATTGTCACTTGTCTTTTTGTTTGTATTGTTGCAAATCCTAAGTATTCTCAACTTAGTCTAATTTTATGCTAATTAGACTTTTTTGGATATAAATTCAAGAAAAAGGAGTTATGTTTCACTGAACAAACAGTTGTTTGGAGCATGTTAATCTGGAACTATTTGTTGTTATTCTTACAGACCATTTTTGTAAGACAAAAACAATATTGTGGTGTGTTTTACCATGCATCAATTGTGTGATTCTATACACAACTACAAAGTGTAAATACAAAAAAGTGTAACTTTTGCACATTCTGTGCTGCACATGTTTCATATTAAACACAAAGCAAAGTAAGCAGGGTTCAGTTTATTTGTGAGCCGTAGAATATCGACCCTCTAGTCTAATTTTTCAGCTGGATGAAAACCTAAGAGTCTAAAAGTAGCTGCCCTCCCTGTCTGGTCATTATTAATACTGAAGATGGGTTCTTGCTGAGACTTCGTTTCCCTGAAATTAATAAAATTGCTTTTGAGTGACTCAAAGTCAGGAAATTTGTGTCAAATAATTTATGTATGGACCCCAGTACTCTACTTGCAGTGTTTGGCAATGCCATATCTGTGTCCATTATTGCAGCATTTGTATCATCAGCAAACAATGAATTTGTGCATTATTTACAGGGGCCCTAATGTCATTAATATAAATAGTGGATAGGAGGGTCCATGATATTTTCTATCCCTTTTGAGAAGGCTGACAGTAATGATACACTAAGACACAAAGAAATTACAGACATTGGCTGCAGGCAAACAGTGGGCATCGATGTCTGAAAGAACAGACACCACATATATGGAATTAAAGCAAGAATGGCCAGTGGTCTCTTCAGTGAGGGTGCATGCCAGCCTCAAACTCTTCTGGGAATCAGCAAAATGCTGTGAGTAATGAGAATATTGGGAAAGGGGGACTACATTACTAATATGTGAATAAGTTGAGAATTTTCGTCTGACATGAGGTGTGCTAGGATAGTCTATGTTGTTGTGATGACCCCTCTGTCGGGATGATGCAATCGTCATTGCATCTGCCTAGTAAGCAGGAGACCTGGCTTCGAATCCTGGATTGGCATAAATTTTAAAATTTTTCCATTGATTTAAATCAATGCCTACTCATAGTCAACGTCTGTAATTTCTTTGTGTCTTAATTAATAGTGGCTGCTGGATCAAAATTATGACTGTTCTCTCAGACATGTCCAAAGGAGCAGGCACCAATACATAAGTAATGATTTATGTCCATTGTTATTTAGTTGTAAGGTGTCTCCCTTTTCGTACAGATGCTTTAATTTGGATGCATTCGAAAGCTTTTGAAGAGATGGGTACAGTGATATAACGTTTTTATTGCTGACACTGAAACTTTTTGCGAAAGTACGCAAGAAGTGTACCCAAGCTGAATGGCATGATGGTCATAACTAGCTGTTATGCATAAGTAATCCAAAGTTGTTTTTTTATGACTCTGTTATTCTTTGCAGGAAGAAAGAGGACTACATAACTAAGATAAAGCATGTTTCCTCATGGGTATTCTTTACCTGACATAAATACAGAGTCAGCTACAATTTTTGTAAATGGAATTATCTGTTAACTAATAGCATGAGAAAATCTTTAAGAAAATGATTTCAAATATATGTACATGCTCATGTTAGAGAGAACAGCTTTCATGGAAATAAGTTAACAATCAAAATGATGATGGTAACTATCATGAGAGACCATCTTGGCTATGTTTACACTTTGAAAGCCAATTCTGGCCGCCTTACTTTTCAATTTTGGTACATTTCTCTGATATTTTTACTAAAAGTGCCAACATCAGCAAGGCTTATATCACTGTGCTCATCTTTTCAAGAACTTCTGAATGTGTTATTATGTATAGTAAAAGATCTTACTTCAACATTTTGATTGATGCAAAAGTTAAAAATAGTTACAATGTAATTAAATTGTGTGTCCATCGTGCACTAGTATTTGTCAAAAACCTTGTTGCACTCTCCACATATATACACTACCAGACAAAAATGGGAAACACCCAGATGAGGAGGGGGAAACAAAATTACCAGTGTTATGTTCATAATCTTGGGTTTGTTGGTGACTATTGGTAAGGCTTCCATAGTCTGTTCTTCTGAATCCCACAGCGGAACGGAGATTGTACGCCATTCTGAAATGTCCAAAAGATAATACAATCGTGGTAATAAAAACCACCTCAAATGCAAACAAAATTCATTAGAACATTTACAATGCCAATGCAATTTCTCTTTGGCTAACTTGTGTACAAGCCTATATTTGTTTCTACCTTGAACAGGAGACCTCACTACCCGTGAGGCCATTTTCTAGGATGGCCTTCAGCTGTGTGTCTGAGGTATGACTTTTGAGGATTGAAGGAGTGTAGAACACTATTTCAGTGATTACAAACTTCAGCCAAATGTACAAAAAACTTGGCACTATGAGTCCAGTTGTCCGTACAGCCCAATTATCCATATCACATTGCATGCCATCTGGCCTGCAGGCATGAACTGATTTGTTTTCAAAGGATGCATATAGCCATTGTATCCTCTTCTGCATCAAATCAACCCACAAGTGTTGTAACTGGTTCTTGATATACTGGATATGTGCAAACAAGATGGAGTTGACTTCTGAGCTAGTCCCGCACATGTTTAATCAGAAACAGATCTGGGGATCTTGCTGGCCACAAGAGCAACTGAACATCAGGCAGAGCATGCATAAACACATTTGCCACATGTGGGTGAGCATTGTCCTGTTGAAATATGGCTCTCTGACACTGCCACATTAGAGCTGAAACATGGGCACATCTGTTACTACAAACCTCCTCTGTATTAGTTCAAAAAAATTTGTGAATTGCTCATGTGCATTTTTTTCAGATATGATAACACGATATCTGTGTGGGCATTTCAAGTGTGAAGAATGTTCAAAATAATTAATAAAACAATTTACTTATTTAGTTCTTGTAGCTCCACATTGATAATATGGCTTGTTGAAAACATTGTTTGCTGAAAGCAATACTTTTTCTGGTGGTATGGTAAGGTTTGTTTATGTTTGACATTTAGACATTGAATGATTACATTTCTTTTCATCCCTTTTATTTTCTTCATGTCATATTTCAATTCCATTCTAGTACAGTCAACTCATTAGAACAGACAGCCTCATAACAACTTCTCCATAACTCCATAATAACAACTATTGACTTGAAGAAGAACAAAGATACAAGAAGTCACACTTCAGCAATCTTGTAATATATTGATATTTTACATCCAGAGAATTTCATAAGCAATTAAATACTTCTTTTATAATAAATTATAAAAATAGGAATAACAACAATAATTTCAAATATAATTATAATGTCAACTATATATTGCTCTGAAAGAACAGATACCGTTGATGACTGTGCAGCTTCTCTAGAATGAAATGATAATTAAATTGACACCCTATCTGCAAACAAGCGTTGATATACATCATTGGGGACATGTTGAAAATGTGTGCCCCAACCGGGACTCGAACCCGGGATCTCGTGCTTACATAGCAGACACTCTATCCATCTGAGCCACCGAGGGCACAGAGGATGGTGCACCTGCAGGGACTTATCCCTTGCATGCTCCCCGTGAGACCCACATTCCCAACATGTCCACACCACTACATTCGTAGTGTGCCTAATAGATGTTTGCCCGTCACACTTTAGTCCCGATCAGGGCAAACATTTTCAACATGTCCCCAATGATGTATATCAATGCCTGTTTGCAGCTAGGGTGTCAATTTAATTATCATTTAATTATAATTTCAAATCAAAATGGAAATATGAAATATAATTATATTTTCTGAAAATAAATCTTATGTTAATCACATGTGTTATTTCCGTTTAGAAAAAGGATTGTAGTGACATTTTAATTATGTAGCCAAAATTACATTTAACACTAAATTAAAGTTTATATGCCATTGCATCATGTTGTAATTTAATGTGAGCATCATATTCTCCAATACATAACAAAAATAGGTGTAATGAACACTTCAATTATATGGTGATGTATTGCTGCCTCATCAGAGTTCTCTGAGTCACTATCACCCATAACCTGAAATCGTAACTGATGATACCAGGAGTGATACTGGTGTGAACTCCAAACATTGCAAGAATGAGACCTTTCCCCAGGTTGCCACCATACTTGTCAGTGATAGTAATTCATGGTAGTGCTGATCTGTGATTCATCACAACACCATTCACTAGAAGTTCATGCTTCCTGGTTACAGCACCATTCCAAATGATGCCATTTGTGTTGCAGTGTTAACTGCAGCCTACGCTTGGGCTAGTAGTCTGGCTTTTGCTAGTCGCCAACTAATGATGCAGAATTACACAGGATGTTACAGGGATTCCACCATTATGTACTCTCAGATGGCAGGCACGTATGTGATGGGGTTCCTGAGTGCTTGCTGCACAATGTTGCAATCTTCCCTTCTGGTTGACCAAAACCTTGATGATAAATATGCCTGCCCTCACATTTCCATGTAGTCCAACACTAGGCCACTGTCTCATCTGAATGCTACACAAGTTTGGAAGTTGCACAACTTGACCAGCCAGCCAATTGGAGATCCACAGTGAGGCCTCTCTCAAATTCTGTTAAGTGCTAACAATGCTCTCTCCTGTATGTACAAAGCCATCCTCATGTCCTTTACAGAGATCACTCAATGTTTGACACTTACCATGCATTTTTTATACCCTAATCGGTCTGTTAACTACACTAAACAAGAATAATACTAATGCATTCTGGTGTCTGACCATGTCCTCTGGATGCTTCACTTTTTTTTTGTCAGGCATTGTATTTACTGTGAACTAGGTTGAACTGAATTGAGTCAACACTCACATTGTTAATGAGACAGGACTACTCGAACATAGGAACTTCTGTGAATATTAAAGAAAGCAAGATGCTCTCAATTTTTACAGCAATAATATAATTAAAGAACAAAATCTTAAGTTCAGGATTTTACATTTAAAATCAAAGTTCATCAACCCACTTCTCACACTGGGGTGCAGGAAGAGGTTTTGTCAATATATCAATGATCATTCACTCTGTCATTTGGTATTCCAGTTTCAGTGGACGCTCTTGGAAAGCTTGACATATAAAATGAAATGTTTTGTCTTTGAAAAAATCAGTGATATGTTGATTTTCCAGCAGACTGTTTGTCACTAAAGAAGCAGATGTTTGACAGCTCCCTCTATCCTAGTTCTTTCGTTAATGTTGACAGGTAAATTGCTTTCTTTGTTCCTTCAATAAGGCTCAGGTACTCAGCTTCTGTACCTGAAGGAGTGGTGGGTCTCTGCTTGCATCAACACCTTGAGGTCACTGTTCTGGAAAGGTGAAATCATAACCTGTATGTGATCTCTGGCAGTTTTGGGATTCCCCATTCAGCATGTGCAAAACTGGAGATTTTCTCCTTGTCCTTGATATAGGTCAACACTTGACTACAAACATTGTTGGGATTGTTGTTATGCATAAACCAACTTGCTTTCAGTTGCCAATGGACTCCTTAGTGGTATTCATTTACACGTCGACATAAAATGAATATTTAATTTGGCTGACTGTCGTCAATGCCCAGTAATACTTCATGCCCCAACCCCCTTGACATAAAGTCTGGAAGGGGACTTGTCCTTGATTCACTTTGTCCTTTTTGGGTCTGCTGAAACAATTGTAATGTCATACTGAGAAAAAAGTTGAAAGACTAGACAGTTTCCTCCAATGTCCACATAAGCACAAGGATCTGCATTTGTTAGCTAAAATCCACCTAGTTTTAAAGGTACATTCTATGTGATGTGCTGCTGTTGATCAGTCAGATGAGCTCTGTAAATGGCTTTTCTCAGAGCACACACTTTATCACCAAGTTGCAGCACTTGGAGCATGTCACTTGCCCTGTTGACTGTGGCTGTTTTCCTCAGACTGTATCATCCTTTGTAAGATTTCAAGGTGCAAATCCAGCTGTTCCACGCATGCTACTGTATTAAAGTCACCTATAAGAAATGCACTTGTTATACCCACCTCTGAATATGCAAATTAAGTTTGACTGACAGTGCATGATGCATTCCTTGCGGTCTGAGCAAACATTCTCATGCTGGCTACTTGTGTAAATTGCACTAACAACAAATTATTACTGCTGCTAATTTCCTCAAACTGATAATTATCCTTCAACAGTTATCAGTGTACTTGCACTCAAGTCTGTGGTAAAACAAGTGGTAAAGTAAAACGGAATGAAACCATCTGGTGGAATGATAGGGTAAAAAAGTTATTAAAAAATAGAACATAGCAAAGAAAGTGAAATATGTGGAGAAACAAAAACGAACCCATGGACTCAAACCAATAGATGCTCAGAGATTGTCCAATTTGGAACAGGCATACAGGGAAAAGAAACATACAGTTAAAAAGTTTATGAAGAAAGAAAAGGTGAGAAGTTGAGAATTATTCACCCAAAGGCTAGAGGAGGGCAACAATGGAAACAAAAAAATTCAGATTGGTAAAATGCAAAAGATCAGCTAGTGAAGGCATGAAAGTGATAGAAAGAGGAAAATGGGAATATATTTTGGGATGCAGAAGGGGTTGAAGATGAGATGAAAAAATACTGCAACACATTACTGAATGATAAGGACATAATAGAGGGAAAACAGGAAATAAAGAATTTACCAGAATCTGAAGTGAAAAACCACATATTACCTGGGCAGAGACTGAGAATGCCTTGAAGCAGATTAAAGGATGCAAGTTGGCCAGGCCAGATCAATTGACAGCAGACATGATCAAGTCAAAAGGCATCCAATGAATACAATGGCTACATCAAACACTGGGAACCATTTTGAAAGAAAATAAAGTACCAGATGACTGTAAGAAGGGGGTTATAATTATACTGGAGATACAGGAAAAGATTATTGAGGAAAGATTAAAATCATTGTTAGAAAAACAGTTTGAAGGGAACAACATGGGTTCAGAGGCAGCAGAGGAACAACAGACATCATATTTGCACTTGGGCAGTTAATGGAAATGTATTGGGAAAAGAATGAAAATATCGTAATAGTATTTCATATATATATATATATATATATATATATATATATATATATATATATATAATGGAAGGAAACATTCCACGTGGGAAAAATTATATATAAAAACAAAGATGAGGTGACTTACCGAACAAAAGCGCTGGCAGGTCGATAGACACACAAACAAACACAAACATACACACAAAATTCAAGCTTTCGCAACAAACTGTTGCCTCATCAGGAAAGAGGGAAGGAGAGGGGAAGACGAAAGGAAGTGGGTTTTAAGGGAGAGGGTAAGGAGTCATTCCAATCCCGGGAGCGGAAAGACTTACCTTAGGGGGAAAAAAGGACAGGTATACACTCGCACACACGCACATATCCATCCACACATACCATGGATATGTGCGTGTGTGCGAGTGTATACCTGTCCTTTTTTCCCCCTAAGGTAAGTCTTTCCGCTCCCGGGATTGGAATGACTCCTTACCCTCTCCCTTAAAACCCACTTCCTTTCGTCTTCCCCTCTCCTTCCCTCTTTCCTGATGAGGCAACAGTTAGTTGCGAAAGCTTGAATTTTGTGTGTATGTTTGTGTTTGTTTGTGTGTCTATCGACCTGCCAGCGCTTTTGTTCGGTAAGTCACCTCATCTTTGTTTTTTTATATATATATATATATATATATATATATATATATATATATATAGAGAGAGAGAGAGAGAGAGAGAGAGAGAGAGAGAGAGAGAGAGAGAGAGAGAGAGTGAGAGAGAGAGATGATGTGACTTACCAAACGAAAATGCTGGCAGGTTGATAGACACACAAACATACACACAAAATTCAAGCTTTCGCAACAAATGGTTGCTTCGTCAGGAAAGAGGGAAGGAGAGGGAAAGACGAAAGGATGTGGGTTTTAAGGGAGAGGGTAAGGAGTCATTCCAATCCCGGGAGCAGAAAGACTTACCTTAGGGGGGAAAAAGGACAGGTATACACTCACGCACATACACACACATATCCATCTGCACATACACAGACACAAGCAGACATTTGCAGAGGCAAAGAGTTTGGGCAGAGATGTCAATCGAGGTGGAAGTACAGAGGCAAAGATGTTGTTGAATGACAGGTGAGGTATGAGTGGCGGCAACTTGAAATTAGCGGAGGTTGAGGCCTGGTGGGTAACGAGAAGAGAGGATATACTGAAGGGCAAGTTCCCATCTCTGGAGTTCTGATATGATGGTGTTAGTGGGAAGTATCCAGATAACCCGGACAGTGTAACACTGTGTCAAGATGTGCTGGCCATGCACCAAGGCATGTTTAGCCACAGGGTGATCCTCATTACCAACAAACACTGTCTGCCTGTGTCCATTCATGTGAATGGACAGTTTGTTGATGGTCATTCCCACATAGAAAGCTTCACAGTGTAGGCAGGTCAGTTGGTAAATCACGTGGGTGCTTTCACACGTGGCTCTGTCTTTGATCGTGTACACCTTCCGGGTTACAGGACTGGAGTAGGTGGTGGTGGGAGGGTGCATGGGACAGGTTTTACACTGGGGATGGTTACAAGGGTAGGAGCCAGAGGGCAGGGAAGGTGGTTTGGGGATTTCATAGGGATGAACTAAGAGGTTACGGAGGTTAGGTGGACGGCGGAAAGACACTCTTGGTGGAGTGGGGAGGATTTCATGAAGGATGGATCTCATTTCCGGGCAGGATTTGAGGAAGTCGTATCCCTGCTGGAGAGCCACATTCAGAGTCTGATCCAGTCCCGGAAAGTATTCTGTCACAAGTGGGGCACTTTTGGGGTTCTTCTGTGGGAGGTTCTGAGTTTGAGGAGATGAGGAAGTGACTCTGGTTATTTGCTTCTGTACCAGGTCATGAGGGTAGTTGTGGGATGCAAAAGCTGTTTTCAGGTTGTTGGTGTAATGGTTCAGGGATTCCGGACTGGAGCAGATTCGTTTGCCACGAAGACCTAGGCTGTAGGGAAGGGACGGTTTGATGTGAAATGGGTGGCAGCTGTCATAATGGAGGTACTGTTGCTTGTTGGTGGGTTTGATGTGGACGGATGTGTGAAGCTGGTCATTGGACAGGTGGAGGTCAACGTCAAGGAAAGTGGCATGGGATTTGTAGTAGGACCAGGTGAATCTGATGGAACCAAAGGAGTTGAGGTTGGAGAGGAAATTCTGGAGTTCTACTTCACTGCTGTGTCTGTGCATGGTCTTTAAATATGTCTGCTTGTGTCTGTATATGTGTGGATGGATATGTGTGTGTGTGCGAGTGTATACCCGTCCTTTTTTTCCCCCTAAGGTAAGTCTTTCCGCTCCCGGGATTGGAATGACTCCTTACCCTCTCCCTTAAAACCCACATCCTTTCGTCTTTCCCTCTCCTTCCCTCTTTGCTGATGAGGCAACAGTTTGTTGCGAAAGCTTGAATTTTGTGTGTATGTTTGTGTTTGTTTGTGTGTCTATCGACATGCCAGCGCTTTCGTTTGGTAAGTAGAGAGAGAGAGAGAGAGAGAGAGAGAGAGAGAGAGAGAGAGAGAAAGAGAGAGAGATATATATGCAGTAGTGTAGTGCACGTTCCCCATTACTTTCTGTTGCACTTATGAATGTGATTATAAAGGAAATCAAGGAGATTGGAAATGGTGATCTCATGACTTGATGATGTAGCTATTTGGGAGAAACAGAATTAGAGGTACTAAGAAGATTGGAGTAATGGAACTCCCAAGTTTAAAGAGTACCAGCTGACAGTAAGCAAGAGTAAAACTGTAGCAATGGTATGAGCAGGATATCTACACAGGGCAGCCTGATGCTACATGGATAGAAAATTGAATTTTTGGAAGCTTTCAGTTATCTGGGAAATACAATATCAAGGAATGGAACTACCAAACTAGAAATACAGAACAGAGTAACAAAGGATCTAAATTTGTTGTGGTACAAGGGAGTTTCTATGTGAGCCAAACAGACCATGTTTAAAATATGACATACAGCTATTCAGAAGTTTCTGAGATCAGCCTTTCAGAAGACTAGAAGAGATAAAACTAGGAATGAAGACATCAGGGGCGAGATGAAAATGTATCTGTTAGTGGCTGTGAGACTGAGCCCTGTACAGCTCACATGGTTTGGATATGTGAAGAGGGTGAAGGATAGCTTCCTGTGAAAACAATACTTGAATGGAAATGTGCAGGGGAAAAGACCAGCAGACAACAGTGAAAAAGATAGCTGTATCAGACTAGAGGAGAAAACTAGGAAATATTATCTAGACAAGAAGTATATCAAGATAGAATAAAATTGAGGGAAATTGTTCATAAACATCCTACCTGGCTGACTGGAAGGATACAAAAATCATAATTTGCACTCAGGAATATAAATTTGTCATAACTCTGATATTGGTCTTAGATAAATTCTGATTCTGCCAGTATAAAGACATCTGGCTGTAGTCTGTGTAAAGACAAATATAGGCTTTGTATGAAGAATTAGATAATAACAGCAGCTGAGTAATACAGGAGGAGTAGTTGCTTCTTTTGAACTAGCTGTTTTTCTCCTACTATACATATATAAAAAATCTAGAAGCAATTACTATGTTGATGAGGTTGAGTATATATTACAAAAGTAGCTAGCAGTGATTGTTAATGTATAACCTGACTCATTCCATAACACTGAAGGCTCTTCTTCATGAGGGGACTTGCAGAAGTACTTGGGTTAGTTCCAGAGAAATGGTCCCCACAGGTGTAACAATCCTAATGATCAGCTGCCAAAACATTTGGAACAAAGTCTTAGAGTTGAAGTACTGGAGCTCGTGTGATACTAGATACAGAAACATAGGACGCAATATGAAGTTGTGCTGGAAGCATGCGACCATTATGCCAACTTGAATCCTTATCCACTCCTGAATAGGTTGCTAAAATAACTATTCACTTTGTTGTTCAAAAGTGATTTATTGATGCATCTCAAGTTCTGCCCATCATCAGAATATATGCCAAGGAAGAATGGAAAGTCATTACTACAAGGAATGGAACTACCAAACTACTTTTAGTGATTTGCTGTTAACTATATTTGTGATTATGTCTTCCATTCTTCCTTCACATATTACTGATCACGAACAGAGCAAAAATGGGTCAATAAATCACTACTGAACAACAAAGTCAACAGTTATTTTAGTGACCTCTTCAGCAGTGAATAAAGATTGGATACAGAAAGCTAGCTATAACCTGAAATAGGCAGCTGTGAGATTTTTGAGATAAATTAAGTATGTATTACAGTAGAAAGGAAACTCAAACCTACTGAGACAGAAACTGAAGCCACATGCAAGATTATTTGGGCAAGACTCAGTATCAAATGTGGTCACAAACTTATAACTGGATCCTTTGATCAGCCATCAGACTCAACCCAGGACCTAGCTGAACACTTAAGAACAAAACCTCACTAGTACATGTTGCTGAATCACACTGTTGTCACTGGAGAAGACTGTAATCATCAGTAATTCATTGGGGACATTACAATTTTGTAAGCAGAGAGAATGACAAAATAGCTTGCAAAATAATACCAAAGAAATAAATGGGGAATCTCATCCAGTTCAAAAGAAAATTTTAAACATACATCAGTAGCTACACTTTATACAAATTACAAGACTATGTAGTGTTATGGTTTAAAATGTTGTGTTAGCAAGATGGCAAGTGGCACTGATCATTGGAAATTTGCATTACAAGTAGTAATACACTGAAGACATGAAGCAATATTAAAAAATGTGGTAAAGTATGTTCTTTCAAAAATGTCCTTGTAAACAAGTAAATATTAAGCTACCAGAAGGAGTGACTTAATATAACTAAGGAGAAACCAACTGTGTGGAAAGTAGAAGCCTTCTTTGGATTTACTTGATTAAATTTAGCTGCCACAAGCATGAATAACACTAAGCAGGATAGTGGTAGTTTCTCTTTAATATCATACAGAGATTTAAGTGTCTATGAATTGCTTGTCTGTCATTAATTTATGCCTAGAGTGACAGCAATTCTGTGAAGGTTCTCCTTCTCATTAAGATGTGCAGAACATGATGAATATGTGAATGAATGACTGCATAGATTTTATCCTGGGATGGATAAAAGGTAACAGTTGTAATGACACAGTTATGTATAATGTGCACTTTGTTCTGTAATTGACACAGGATGAATAAATGTGAAAGTTCATGGCAGGCACAAAGCACAATTAATCATAGTTCCTTAGACATTCCACACCAATTCACTCATTAGTCAGAGAGTTTCCTCTCTGTGGCAGCCACTGTCACTGTGGAGCCTTCACAGAGCCCTCCTCCTTCCTCCCCTCATGCCCTCCTAGGAGTGAGGATCATTGGGGGCAGGATACAGCCAGGGAACATCACTGTTGGGATCATATTCACATATGTACACATGTTCAGCTGCGCCAATGCCATCTGCAAAGCAGGGTGTGGTTGGATCATTTCTCATTCAACATGGGGGAAGGATGTGATGACGTGAATCCTGGGATGGATAAAAGGTAACAGTTGTATCCACCGTTTCTAGTTCAATAACAGCTGCTTTCCCATATTAAACAACCATTTCGGCTAGTTCTAATAACTTTTACTTTATTTCCACTTCTGTTGGTCTTTAAATATGTCTGCTTGTGTCTGTATATGCGTGGATGGATATGTGTGTGTGTGCGAGTGTATACCCGTCCTTTTTTCCCCCTAAGGTAAGTCTTATATATATAATAAAGGGAAACATTCCACGTAGGAAAAATATATCTAAAAACAAAGATGATGTGACTTACCAAATGAAAGTGCTGGCAGGTCGACAGACACACAAACAAACACAAACATACACACAAAATTCAAGCTTTCGCAACAAACTGTTGCCTCATCAGCAAAGAGGGAAGGAGAGGGAAAGACGAAAGGATGTGGGTTTTAAGGGAGAGGGTAAGGAGTCATTCCAATCCCGGGAGCGGAAAGACTTACCTTAGGGGGAAAAAAGGACGGGTATACACTCGCACACACACACATATTCATTGATTTGAGGTGGATGTCAGCCATAACAGCAATGATTAATGATGGTTATTGACTTTTCAGGGGGTAGAATGTGGGGTTGGCAAATCAGTGGGGGTGGTGATGTCACAATCCACAGGCTGTCATTATGTCTTGGGTGCTATGATGGTAAGGAAACCCTCAGGAAAGAGCCATGATGTGATGGCAGCTGTGTCCACATTGCTTCAGATTTTGTCCCAATGAGATAAATGTTGAGTGTTAAGTTCATTCTCAACTCGATGTTCCTCATGCCTCCCCTCAACCGAGAGGAAATCATTGATTAGTCTGTCGTCTGACAGAAAGAGCTGCATGTCTGGATGGAACTTGAAGGTATTGTCTATGTTCAGATGGGTAATGTGTGATTGGACTGTGAAAGGAACAGAGGAACTGTGTTGGTTGGAGGGGTTTGTAAATCTATGTTGAAAGTATTAGTGCCTCATCTAATGACTCTGTGAGGGCCAGTGTATGGCAACTGTAGTGAAGGGCAGATAATGTCATCATAGAGCATGACATAGTTACAATCTGCTAGTTCCTTACTGCTGAAAATTCTGAGAGAACTGTGCAACTGTAGAGGTGGTACCCTGAGCTGTGCAATGTGTAGTTTGACTGTTTTGATGAGGGATGTTAGTTCTGAGATCTTCATTGGCAGCACTTGTAGAACAGAGTCTGCAGGTAGAGTGAGTGATTCACCGCAGGATACTTCTGTGATGGAACTGCTGAGATCGTCTTTGTGAGCAATGCATACATGTAACAGCATCCAAGGTAATGCTGCCATTCAGTGACCACTGTGGTAGCTTTTAGTGCACAGTGCCATTATTACATGAGGCCATTGCTTTGTGGACGGTAGACCATTGTGTGGCAACACTGTATGCAGCAGAGTTTGCATAGTTCATTAATAGAACTGATTTAAACTGTCATCCTTGGTCAGTGGTTATAGAGATCACACAGCCAAAATGTTACATCCAGTGTCAACAAATGCTCTTATTATCATCTGTGCTGTAATGTCCTGCAATTGAATGATGAGTTGTGTTGTCATAATACAAGACAGTGAAATAATTTTCATGTATGCTTTGCCTCCTTGTCAAGTGTTCAGAGTGGAGTTACGTATCCTGATGCAAAACAAGCTCTTATCTAACATAGTGTGAAAATGGGAATGTCTAAAAATTCAGAATGAAATTTAAAAATACCTTATTAATCACACATTCCAAAACTTATATTACTGTTTAAATTCAAAGGTATTAAATTCCTGTTAGTGACATACATGTAAAGGTATATGTTAAGTAGTTGTGTATTGTAAACAGGCTTCAGTTGTTACAGAGGTTTTCTTTGAAAAATATTAATGTATTCAATGGTGTGGAGCAGTATAGTGATAGCCAATTGTCAGTACAGTGTGCAGTTCCAATTTCTAAGAGCTGTTTCTGTTTTGTTAATGTGTATCTTCACTCATTCCATATCCTTTACAATTCTTGCTCTTGATTGGATCTATGGAACATTATTAACGAGTAAATGGATGTATGAATGAATGAACAAATTTAATGAGAAGATACCATAAAAACTAATGCCAAGTTGAGCCACTAACAACTCTTGTTTGTTCTTTTACAGCATATATGACAGCAGGTGATTACAATGTCATTTCTGTAGACTGGTCACCAATTGCAAACAATTTAATATATACTCAAGTAACAGCAGAACTAGTCATTGTTGGTCAGTATGTGGCAAAATTTCTGGATTATTTAGTAGACACACATGGGCTGGACCTGTCAAGAGTTCACTTGGTTGGTCATAGTCTGGGTGCCCATGTTGTTGGTGTGATTGGAGGTTCATTATCAGAAGATAAGAAAGTGGCATTCCTCACAGGTGCAGTATTTCATACTGTTAATATCTGAAAGTAGATCACTGTGCCAAAGGTGTATCATCTTTTTCATATAAAGTAACACCAAAAATTAGGTTTGTGTAAATTTTGGTGTGTGCAGTCATAACAAACTATTGTTGTGCTTTCTTGTAACCCTTGATAAATTTCAGGTCACAGCTCTATATTGTTGTTTCAAAATGTTATTGAGCTACAAACAGATATAAAGCACAAAATTAGTAACTAAGCTGGTTCAGATGATATTTATAGGACCAAGATGTACAAAGTTATTAAAAATTAAAATAACATTTCAGCCAGACAAGGTATACTAACTTTCTCATTGCAGCAGTTCCAGATTCTCATTCGTTACAATCCTAATTATGTTTAAATTGCAGAATGTGTGCTGTAAAGAGTACACATCACAGAAATACGGTACTCACTTCCATGACATAGACACTGGACACATAAGCTGCTTTAAGCCTATCTACCATCAGAATTACTTATTTTGCCAAGCTCCAAAGTAATTTTGTATGGAAACATAATCCATAGTAATATGCCACTTAGCTCAGTTATCTGTTGTCTTACAAATGAACTGTTACAACATTTCAACTTGCTCAACAAATAGGTACTTGCAGGCCCCTCTTTGAGAAGTTTCCAGTTGTCCCACACTCCTATATTTGTATACTGTAACCTTGTAAATAACTGAGACAGATTTCAAAACAAATCAATGAAAACATTTCTATCCATATGCAAAATATGGTGCAAAAGGAAAAGTTCCATGTCCAGTCAGTAAGAATATCAGCTTTAAAAACATGTGCTACCAATTGCACTGAACAACTTTCCAATCATCTTCCACATAAGATGAAAGCCTCCAAAAGTTATCTCATAATTGGTCGGCTATCTGCATGTAGAAGCCACACACAAAAGCTGTTTTAGAGATTTTTAGGGAAAGTGATTTTTTAGAAATTTCTTTAAATAAAAAATAGAAGGAACTAATGGATCTAAGAGTTCTTTGTTTCATATGTTACATAAAATAAGGAAAAAGCAGTCACTCAACTACATGCATGGTGATGTGTGAAGCATAGAAACATGTAACAGAAAAAAGTTTTCACATTAACTTATAAGATCTTGCTCTCTTTCTAGTAGATGTACACACACACACACACACACACACACACACACACACACACACACACACACACAAAATCATGTCCCTATGGTTGTGTCCCCCCAGGGGGTCCACAACTCTTTTGTGGATACGTGTGTAGCGAGCACGGGACCCCGAGCTAATGTGGCCTTTCTTCCTTTCCGGGCTGCATACCTTCCCTTTCCGCATCCTTCCCCATCCCCCATCTTCGCTGCCCCCCCCCCCCCCCCCCCCCCCCCATCGGTGGCTCTTTCCTTCCCTTTCTCCCCCTCTGAGAGTATGGTTTGTGCCTACATTCGTAGACGGACGCTCGAAACAGTAACAAATTCTGTGCTTTCTCCGCTTGCAAGTCTTCGTCCTTCTTCTGTCCTTCTCTTTTCCTTACCTCTTCTCTTTGCCCTTTCCTCCGCTGCGGTGTTTGAGACCCCTTGTCTTTCCTTCCCTTTCTCTTTTTCCTCCCTGTGCATGTCTGAAGGCCGACCCACGCATTTCCATGCGTAGCCGGTGATGGGGTAATGCGTAATTCCCCACCCCGGGTAGACAGGTAGGACACGTACGTACCCCCTGGTAACGACCAGGCCCAGAGAGGGGTGATTACCCGAGCTGATACCTTCCAAAAGTGCCGATTGGTCCCTCCATCCGTTTGTCGGGAGGTGTGACCTGAGGTGTGAACAATCACCTAAGGTGGGAGTGCCCTCAGAGAGGACCCCCACAAGGGAGGAGCGCGCCATCGGAGACGCCGGTAATCATGGGGGATTCTTCCGCAATGGTTTCCTCACCTTCCACTATGTCTGCTCACAAGCGTAAGTGCACTAAGTCTCAGCCACAGACAGTTCTTCCATCATTGCCACAGTTCCTTGTTGTTTCTCGGTCTGACGAAGGTCACGACTTCTCCACGGTCAACCCTTTCATTATTCAGAAAGGTGTCAATGCAATTGCAAGTCCTGTAAAGTCTTGTTCCAGATTACGGAATGGCAACTTGTTGTTAGAAACAGTCAGTGCCCTCCAGGCACAAAAATTGCTGCGTACTTCACTGCTCCACACCTTCCCTGTCTGGGTTGAAGCACACCGCACTTTAAATTCCTCGCATGGAGTCGTTTATACATGCTCCCTCAATGGATTGTCTGATGAAGAAATTCAGCACTACCTGTCTGACCAGGGCATCATGGCTGTTCATAGAGTTATGAAAAGGGTTGACACGAACATCATTCCAACCCGCACTGTCTTCTTGACATTTGACAAAGTTCAACTCCCATCGAAAATCAAAGCAGGCTATGAGATAATTTCCATTCGCCCTTACGTCCCAAACCCTACGCGTTGCTATCGGTGTCAGCGGTTCAATCACACCAGCCAGTCCTGTTCCAATCCGGCTAAATGTGTTACGTGTGGCAAGGATGCCTATGAGGGTGCTTGTCCACCTCCATCCCCTCGCTGCATCAACTGTATGGGTGACCACGCTGCTTCCTCTCGAGATTGCCCCATTTTTAAAGACAAAAAGCTCATCCAGGAAATCAGAGTGAAGGAAAAGGTGTCGACCTTTGCTGCTCGAAAATTATTCGCCAGTCGCCAGCCCACCGTGCCTCAGACAGGAAAATACAGCACTGTGCTTGCTTCTCCTCAGCCAACAAAGGAGGTGGCCACGCAGACTTGCGACCTCACGTTTAGTACGACAGTCGTCAGATCGGCCAGCGCAAAGATCGCCCATTCAACCTCACCACTTTCGCCTGCCCACTCTGTGGCTTGGCCTTCATCGGGTTTTGCTAAATCTCGAGCCCAAAAGTCAGACAGCAAGCCTTCGAAAAAAGAGCATACTCGTGAAGATTTTTTACGTACCCCAACTTCACAACCATCGGTTCCTCCTTCATCTAAACATCCTGTTTCCAAGAAGGCTAATAAGAAACCCAGTTCCTCTCCTTCTCTGCCAAGGCGTGTCTCATCTACAGCACCACCTGGCAGTAACTGCCCTTGGCCGTCTTCTGTGTCGCCGAGGCGCACTGCTGGCGGCCGATCAACCGGCCGATCGCTGGAGGCAGGAGCTGCTCCTGAACAACCTATGGATCAGGATTTTCTGCCTTCAGCTGAATGCCATTCCATGCTGTCGGTTGCAAGCTCTGAGCAGTCGTTGAGTTGACGGCAACCTTGGTCACATTCCTCCATTTTCTGTTTACCCTATGTCCATTATCCATTGGAATATCCACAGCATCTGAGCCAATCGGGATGAATTGTCGATCCTCTTACGATCCTACTCGCCGGTCATCTTCTGTCTTCAGGAAACAAAGCTGCGTCCCCATGATCGCTTTGTTCTCCCCATTTTCAGTCCGTCCGATTTGATCTCCCCTCTGTTGAAGGCACTCCAGCCCATGGTGGACTCATGATTCTTCTCCATGATATTCTCCATTATCACCCAATCCCCTTAACCACCTCCTTCCAAGCTGTGGCTGTCCGTCTTTCCCTTTCTGGATATACCTTTTCTCTTTGTACTGTATACATTCCATCGTCCACACCAATGGCACGAGCTGATCTCCTTCATCTTCTTGGTCAGCTTCCACCCCCTTATTTGCTGGTTGGGGACTTCAACGCCCACCACCCGCTTTGGGGATCTCCACATCCTTGTCCACGTGGCTCACTATTGCTAGACGTCTTCCACCAAGTGGATCTAGTTTGCCTCAACACTGGGGTCCCTACATTTTTGTCTGCCTCCACAACAAATTTCTCTCATTTGGACCTTTTGGTCAGTACTGTTCCGCTAGCTCGGTGCTTCGAATGGTTCGCCCTTGATGATACACACTCGAGTGACCACTTTCCATGTGTCCTTAGACTGCAGCCTCAACTGCCATATATGTGCCCGTGACGCTGGAAGTTTGCCCAAGCCTATTGGACACTTTTTTCGTCTCTAGCGACATTCGATGACCGTCACTTTCCTAGCGTCGACAATGAGGTCACACATCTTACCACCATTATTCTTACAGCTGCAGAACGTTCAATACCACGCACCTCCAAATTGGCCCGGCCCCCCCCAGTTCCTTGGTGGAACGAGGCATGCCGTGTTGCAATACATGAGTGGCGACGTGCTCTTCGCGTTTTCCGCAACCATCCTACTTTGGCCAACTGTATCTGCTATAACCTATTCTGTGCGCGATGCCGTCACGTCATCCGCTCATTTACCAACTTCACTCCCTCCTCAGAAGTTTGGAGTCGAATTCGACAGTTATCTGGCGCGCCTAGTTTCTCCCCGGTCTCTGGGCTCACTGTCGCGCGTGATACGTTAGTGGACCCCGTCGCACTTTCTAACTCATTGGGTCAACACTTTGCTGAGATTTCGAGCTCTTCAAATTACCCGCCAGCATTTCTCCCGAAGAAACGTGCAGTGGAAGTGCACCCTCTTGCTTTCTTCTCTCAAAATCACGAAAGCTATAATACTGTTTTCTCCATGGGGAAACTCCAACATGCACTCTATTCTTCTCGCTCCTCCGCCCCAGGACCAGATGGTATCCACATCCAAATGTTGCTGCATTTATCAACCCATAGTCTGCGTTACCTCCTTCACATTTATAATCGAATTTGGACTGACAGCACTTTTCCCAGACGATGGCGGGAAGCTATCATCGTTCCTGTTCCGAAACCTGGAAAGGACAAACATCTCCCCTCTAGCTATCGCCCCATTTCTCTCACGAGTAGTGTATGTAAGGTTTTGGAGCGTATGGTGAATTACCATTTAGCTTGGTGGTTGGAGTCTCGCAGTCTTTTAACACCTGCCCAATGCAGTTTCCGAAGGCATCGTTCTGCAGTTGACCATCTTGTTTCTCTCTCCACTTATATTGTGAACAATTTTCTCCGGAAACGCCAAATAGTAGCAATATTTTTTGATCTGGTGAGAGCATACGATACCTGTTGGAGGACAGGCATCCTCCGCACACTGTTCTCTTGGGGCTTTCGAGGTCGGCTGCCACTATTTCTTCGTGAATTTATGGCAGAGCGCACATTTAGAGTGCGGGTGAATACTACTCTCTCCCGTACTTTCTCCCAAGAAACGGGGTACCCCAGGGCTCCGTGCTGAGTGTTGTACTGTTTGCCATTGCCATAAATCCAATTATGGACTGTCTCCTTCCTGATGTCTCAGGCTCCCTCTTTGTGGACGATTTTGCGATCTACTACAGCTCTCAACGGACCAGCCTTCTTGAACGACGTCTTCAAGGCTGTCTCGATCGCCTCCACTCTTGGAGCATTGAAACAGGCTTCCACTTTTCTCCCAGTAAGACAGTTTGTGTTAATTTTTGGCATCATACGGAGTTTCTTCCACCCTCCTTACATCTAGGACCTGTCAACCTTCCGTTTTTGGACGTCACTAAATTCTTGGGTCTTATGTTTGACAGAAAACTGTGCTGGTCCTCCCACGTTTCCTATCTTTCGGCTCGCTGTCTGCGATCCCTCAACACCCTCCGTGTCCTGAATGGTACCTTCTGGGGAGCGGACCGAGTGGTCCTTCTCCGCCTCTATCGCGCCTTAGTGCGCTCGAAATTGGACTATGGAAGCATAGTTTACTCCTCTGCTCGGCCATCTATTCTTCGGCGTCTCGACTCTATCCACCACCGTGGATTACGTTTAGCGTCTGGAGCTTTTTACACCAGCCCTGTGGAAAGCATTTATGCTGAGACTGCTGAACCTCCGCTGTCCAATTGGCGAGCTGTCCTTCTGAGTCGTTATGCTAGCCATCTGTCTTCCATGCCTGCTAATCCAGCCCATGACATTTTTTTCGACACCTCCTTGGATGTAGGGTATGCGGGCCGCCCCTCCTCCCTACTACCACCGGGAGTCCGCTTCCGTCAACTGCTCCATTCTCTTTCCTTCTGCTTTCCTAAAACCTTCTTGACAACTTGGGGTACAGCACCGCCTTGGTTCCATCCCCGGATCTGCCTGCTCTGTGACCTTTGTCAATTTCCCAAGGATGGTACCCCTTCACTTGTTTATCGTCGGGCATTTGCTGCTCTATGTGCACAAATGAAGGAAGCCACATTTATTTACACTGATGGCTCGAAAACATCGTTAGGTGTAGGGAGTGCCTATATTGTTGGCGACACCCCAAATCAATTTCGGCTTCCCGACCAGTGTTCGGTTTGTACTGCGGAGCTTTACGCTGTTCTCCAGGCTGTCCACTACATCCACCGCCATCGGCGGATACAGTATGTTATCTGCTCAGATTCTCTCAGCTCTCTCCTCAGTCTCCAAGCTCTTTACCCTGTCCACCCTCTGGTCCACTGTGTCACGAACCAGCTCTACTGTGCAGGAAAAGTTAACTCCATAAGGACACCGTTACGGTGTGGCTAATGGCTGTAAAGTAATTTAGTAGAGCTGGCCATGATGTCTCCTTTGTTGATGCTGCTGTGTCTGCGTTGTCCTTGTGGCTTCTTGTTGTCTAGGCGATGATTCCTTGGCTGCTTTGGGTCCAAGAAAAAGGTGCGGGTTTTTTAATTATTACTGGACTATCGAAAAATGACGCAGTATTCCACGGTTTCTTTGTATCAAACACATTTATTGCAAGAACTATATGCACAACTACACTCAACCGCGGCCAACACACAAGTGGCCGAAAGCCCGTAGTAGACCAAAGATCACGGTCATAAGCTACAAAGAACATACAATTCCAATATCGATTATTGATCGCAACACCTAACTTAGTATTATCTTAAGCAAAAGCTTTTATAACACGACTTTAGTGAATAATAAAATAAAGTGACGTCTATTAGTGTATCATAAAATAAAATGACGTCTATTCGTCAGTTCCATTACAACTGGATTCAGGACTGTCTGCGCTTGCTCCACCTGGGGGGTGTCTCAGTGGCGTTCCTCTGGCTCCCGGGACATGTTGGTATCTGTGGAAATGAGGCGGCCGATATCGCGGCCAAGGCTGCAGTCTCTCTTTTTCGGCCAGCTATTGAATCGATTCCCTTCACCAATCTACGGAGCGTTTTATGTCGTCGAGTTGTTCTTTTATGGCACGCACATTGGTCGACACTTCCCCATAATAAATTGCGGGACGTGAAAGATCTTCCTTGTGCTTGGACCTCTTCCTCCCAAACGCGTCGTCGGGAGGAGGTAATTTTAACTAGACTCCGGATAGGGCACTGTCTTTTTAGCCACCGACATCTTTTAAGTGGTGATCCTCCCACACTCTGTCCCCACTGCTCTCAGCTGTGGACGGTAAGACACCTTTTAATTGAGTGCCCCTATTTTACTCCGTTACGCGCCCGTCTACAGCTGTCACCTGATATATCGTCAATTTTAGCAGATGACACGGGATCTCGAGTTTATTAGTGCCAGTGAAATGACGTCAGTCATTTGAAGCTTTTTTTGGGGACCACCAACCCTTTTCTGTAGTGGATTTTTAAGCCTTCCTCCTGCTTTTAGTTTCTCCAATTTTTTGAGTTTCGTTCCCATTTCTGCTGGTTTCCATTTTCCATTTTTACTGTTTCCTAAGTCACGGAGTTTGTGTACTTTCACTAGAAAAAGAGCAAGAGCTCAAAAGCTAGTGTACATATTGTTTTCTGATATGTGTTTTTATGCCCCATGCACCAGTTTGCTATAGGTGAGTGGCTGGCCACCCCTTACTTTACGTATTCTTCCAGCCAGGAATTTTCATTATTGTTTCACATATTATATCATAATGCTTCATCTTAGTAACAAGATAGCAACATTAAAAGTGCTGATCCATTATAACAATATTACGAAAAGGATAGTTGGTACTCACCACATAGTGGAGATGCTGAGTCGCAGATAGGCATAATGAAAAGACTATCAGAAAGTGAGCTTTTAACCAACAAGACCTTCTTCAAAATTAGACAACATACACAGACATACACACACACCACCAAACAGAATTCACACACCCATAACCACAGTCTCTGGTTGCTGAAGCTGGTTTCAGCTGCCAGAGACTTTGGTCATATGTGTGTGAGTTGTGTTTGTGTGAGAGTGCGTGTGTGTGTGTGTGTGTGTGTGTGTGTGTGTGTGTGTGTGTGTGTGTGTGTGTGTGTGTGTACACTGTCTAATTTCGAAGAAAGCCTTGTTGGCCAAAAGCTCACTTGCTGACAGTCTTTTTGCGATGCGTATCTGCTACTCAGCATCTCCACTATATGGTGAGTAGCAACTATCCTTTTCATAATATTGTTATAATGGATCAGCACTTTTAATGTTGCTATCTTGTTACTAAGATGGAGTATTATGATATAATATGTGAAACAATAATGAAAATTTCTGGATGGAAGAATACGTAAAGTAAGGGGTGGCCAGCCACTCACCGATAGCAAACTGGTGCATGGGGCACTACAGGCTACTCTAGTGGGGAATCCTCCACACACTGTGACACTATTGTCTTTGTTAATCAACAAATAAATTTCAGGGAGGTCAAGGTACAATACATTATCTCAAAAAAAAACTTTTGAACTTAACCAAATTTCCAGCATTTGTGGTAATAATTGTTACTACATATAGAGCACTATGTGGTAATGCTTTTATGATCAATTTAGAGATGCCACTGAACAGTCCCAGTTTATTACAGATGAAGTTAGAGCTTTGTGATGATTTTAACACTGAAGCACGGAAATCTTCAGTATGTATGAAATATCGTCAGTCAGATACCCACAATATCCTGTCCGACAAGATTAGCAGTACACAAATACTGCTTTTGTAAAGTACAACATTATGGCACTAAGGAGAAGTCTACTATATAATTTTGACCTTTGAGAAATGTTTATTCACCCTACTGGTTCACAATTATTTCACTGTATCACAAACTTGGTTGTCACAACAACCATCTTCAGATCATATTGTGATATGCTGTGTTTGTCCATCTCAGTGTAACAGTTAAATTATTAGCTGATGACAAGTGGATCACAGGATTGATTCCCTCTCTCTGAATTTCTTTATTGTTTAACATTTTACTTTTTTGCAAGTTCCTGAGAGTTCATTATTTATGCGATGTATGTAGTGCTAAGGATATTCTATGTATGTTCAAATAGGAGCAATATCTGCTGGGGTGACAGTTTAGCTCTTGCTGTCTTTTCCCGTGTTCTTAATCATCATCCTTACAGTGTGAAGTGTTACTTCATGTTGACGACACTGATCTTGCAACAGTAAGTCATTGTGAGTCTCACATGACAATGTAAATGCTATGACAGTATTTTAAGACTTATTACATTTTTATGTGCATGACGTCAAATGTCACAAGTTTCATGGCAGTAATATAATCTGAAAAGGAGCAAGTTGTTCATTTGTTGTTGTCTTCAATCAAAAGACAGGTTTCGTGTGGCTTTCCACACAAGTCTGTCCTTTGTAGTCTCCTCATTTCTCCTTCAATAAGGCAACCTACATCCATTAAATCCTGCTCCTCTACACATAGCTTGGCCCTCCACCATAACTTTTACTCCACTCTTACTTCTAGTACAAAACCAGGAAGTGAGTTGAGTCCCTCTCCATTCAAGTTGTATATTAATGACCTTGTGGACAATATTAACAGAAACCTCAGACTTATTGAAGATGATGCAATTATCTATAATGAAGTACTGTCGAAAAGAAGCTGCATAAATATTCAGTCAGGTCTTGATAAAATTTCAAGGTGGTGCAAAATGACTGGCAACTTGCTTTAAATGTTCAGAAATATAAAACTGTGCACTTTACAAAATGAAAAAAAAAAATTGCAGTATCCTATGTCTATAATATCAGTGAGCTTCACTAGGACTCATCCAACCAATACAAATATCTTGCTGTAATATTTTGTAGTGATATGAAATGGAATGATTAAATAGGCTTAGTCATAGGTAAGGCAGGTGGCAGACTTCAGTTTATGCACTTGTGCAACACATTTTTGGTTATTTCTCAAGCGTGTGGGACCCATACCATATAAGACTGACAGAGGATATTGAATGTATACAGAGAAGGACAGCATAAATTGTCATAGGATTGTTTGATCCATGGGAGAGTGTCACAGAGATGCTGGAGGAACTGAACTGGTGGGCACTTGGTGATTAAAGTAAACTATCCCAAGAAAGCCTACTTACAGAGTTTCAAGAACAGCTTTAATCAATGAATGGGAACATATTACAACCTCCTATGTATTGCTCACATAGGGATTGTGAGGACAAGATTAGATTAATTATAACATACACAGAGACATTCAAACAACCATTCTTCCTGCACTCCATTGGACCCAAATCACATTAAATGATATTCAAAAGTCAATAAACAAATTAAGTAATTCCAAAACAGAAGACTATTATGGACTCAGTAATCACATCATAAAATGCATAGCAAAAGAAATTAAAATGCCATTTCTCTCAATATCAGAGTACTTGATGAAGGAATATTCCCTGACTGTCTTAAGCTCACAGTTACATTGCCTGTGTATAAAAAAGGTGAAATAAACCTCCCAAATAACTACAGACCCATTTCAATAGTACCAATCATATCCAAGTTAGTAGAAAATTGTGTGCATAAGCAAATATACAGGTATTTTGAAACCAACAAAATCTTAAATGAACAACAATTTGGCTTCAGGTCACACCTATCAACTGTAAAAGCAGTAGAAGCTTTAGTGAGCAATGTTTATGAAGGGTATGAAAAAAGGGTATCAATGTCTGGAACACTTGACCTAAGTAAAGCATTTGACTCAGTGTCACATGACATACTCATCAAAAAGTTAAAATACTGTGGCATTGAAGATGATACACTCCATCTATTCAAATCTTATCCAGGCAATAGGTTACAACTTGTATATGCAAATAAGCAGAGGTCAGAAATACTCCCTATACAAAGAGGAATACCCCAAGGCTCTGTTCTTGGACCTTTTCTGTCCATTGTCTATGTTAATGACTTCTCGAATTACATACCGTGTAAGAACATACTATATGCTGATGATATGACATTAATAAGTACAGGAGAGAACTTACAGAGTGTACTAGACAAAAATAGAGAAATGATGCAAATGGCTAATTACTGGTGTCAGGGTAACCAACTGTGCATAAATCAAACAAAAACAGAATAATATTTAATCTCAAAGTAACTAAAAATGAAAGCAAAACAGTGAAATTACTTGGACTAATCATAGACCAAAAGCTCTCATGGGAAGGACACACCAATTATCTATGTAGTAAGCTAACATGAGTACTTTTCTTATTGTATAAATTAAGAAACAGTGTGAGCAAGCAATTGCTACTCCACTCATACTATGCTTTTTTTCATTCCCAACTGCAATATGGAATATTGCTTTGGGGTAACTCCCCAGGGGCTGAATGTATTTTCAGATGGCAGAAGAAAGCAATCATGTGCATGGAAGGGTTAGCACCCAGAGAGTCCTGCAGAAATTATATTAAATCTCTTGGCGTAATGACAGTGCCAAGCATGTACATATATAATTGTTTAATATATGCCAGAGAAAATCTGAAAAAATTGAACATGAGATGTGATGTGCATGCACACAGTACAAGAAACAGTCACCTGCTGGACTTGCCTTCCACAAGACTTGCTGTAGTCCATAATAACTATAAGTACTTAAGCATAACATTTTTCAACAAGTTACCATGCTCAGCTCGTACAGTACCACTAAATAAATATAAGAATACATTGCAAACCTGGCTAAAAAACAACGAATTCTATACAACTGAAGAATTCTTAGAAACTAATAATCAAAATATATGTTTTACCTAAGTTATGAAGAAAATGTTTTGATATTATATAAGCTAGTTATTTACTGTGATTCTTTTCTTATGCATGTATTTAATTATTGTATAAAACATTGTTTTACATAATGCTGAAGAAAAGGTCTTTCGTTCCTTTTCTCCCCTTTCTGTAACTATTTGAATATCATACTGAATTTAAAACCCTCTGTAAACTTTGACGAAGCCAATTGTATGAAAAATACTGAAAGGCTAATAAAAGTATTATATTCTATTCCATATATGAATGGAGCATGAAGAAAATCTGATAAGTGCTATAATGGGAAATACCCTCTGCCTTGCATGTCACACAACAGGTAGATGTAGAATGTGGTTTTCTTTCTTCAACATGTTTTCTATCATAAGTCATAAATTCATTACTGCCTGTGCATTCCTACAGTCTTCATAACCAAAATTGATATTCCCTCAGGTCATCTTCTACCAATATTTCCATTACTCTGTAGATAATTTGCAGTAAAATTTTGCGGTTATGACTTATTGTATTGATTCAAATTATGAAAAGGATAGTTGCTACTCACCATATACTGGAGATGCTTAATCATAAATAAGC
Source organism: Schistocerca piceifrons (assembly GCF_021461385.2). Classification (NCBI taxonomy): domain Eukaryota; kingdom Metazoa; phylum Arthropoda; class Insecta; order Orthoptera; family Acrididae; genus Schistocerca; species Schistocerca piceifrons. Next base: position 105,980,011 of record NC_060140.1, read on the forward strand.
ACAACAAAAAGACTGTCACAAAATAAGAGCCAACAAGACATTAGTCAAAAATAGACGTCTATTTTTGACAAAGGCTTGTTGGCTGAATGCTTATTTTGTGACAGTCTTTTTTGTTGTGCCTAGCTGCAACTCAGTATCTCTGCTATGTGGTGGTAGCAACTATCCTTTTCACAATGTTGTTACATTCCATCCTGGATTTTTTATTGTACTGATATCTTGGGTAAATTGACATCTTTCACTGTGTGCCTTCTTTTGTGCTAGTATAATTTCAGTCTCCTTGAAGTCTTAGGCTGTTTGGTCTGTCTCACATATTCTGCTTACCAAATTTAACAGTTTCAGTGTAACTGGTTCTGCCAAGGATTTCAATAATAATGTGGGAATGTTGTCTGCTTCATGTAGTGGATGACTTATGGGAAACAGAAACTGTTCAGATGAACGCTAGTATGTTGATTTCTAGGGAAAAAGCTTTTATTTATATAAAATCGAAAGTGAACACCTTGTATTTAATTTATGTGATCATTTATGAAAACTTATATCATCCAAATGGTAACCATTCTCTAGAACACTGAGGTCACTTGATATATGTTTCTTCTCTTTCAGAAGTCACCCATAACTCAGTCCAACAGGTGTTGATCAGTCAGAGCAACAGAACCACTGAATGTTCTACAGTATTAAATTATTTCATTTGCCAGTTTTAGGCTTACATGGCCATCAACAGACTTTAACTATCATCATCAAAGAGAGTACGATGCTAGTGAACAACACTGAAAAAGATGTTACACACCTAGGGTGAGGTACAAACACAGATTAAATGATACTGGTAATGTAATTGAAAATGTTAAATTTAATCAACCGATGATTATAAAGCAAACATATGTACATATTATAAAATAACAGATAATTAGGTCATGCCTTTGCTTTTTAAAATACACTGGATTGTGGTGTTCCTCAGACAGTAGGAAAACCAGTGGTTACAGAGTTTGTGTTTCAGCTACACTCTGTGATACCTGGCCAAGATATGGGATGTACATCATCTCTTGCAAAGTTTGGAAGGAACAGTGGGTATATTTTCAGTTTCTGTTTCCTATGGAAGATGTGGTCACTCAGGACTGGGTTATAGCCATTGGTTAACATAGAAAATTTTATTGTATCTAACTCTCCTTTGAAATCTTTTTTGAATTGCAACTTGTTTCCAAGTAAATTTTAAATCACATAACTCCTTGCTAGCCACATTTAAGATATGACTTGCTGGTAGTCTATAGAAGGGAGCCTGCTTTTGTGTGGTGTGTTGTAGACTTATAAGCAGTCTGATAGTGTGGAGTTGATAGAAATCAAGCCCATCTCTGTAGTCACTTTCCCATTTTATATGGCAATTGAGCAAGTAATTTGGACAGCAGCCATTATACTTATGAAATGTTATGGCTGGTGGCTGTGCTCTATTTTTGACTTCTCCATGGTATTATTTTTCAGAAAAATAACTCAGCTGTCGGTTTCCTGTGGTATCATGACCTACCTCGATTTAGATGGTGTTAGACATCTGCACTGTGTGACATGCTCTCCAAATCTCTCAGCCATTAAAAACAGTTGATCTCAGGTTGCTGATACACTGGCAAATCTTCACTCACTAACAGCTATGATTGGTGAAGTCCGGGACAGAGTTGAAACAGCATGGTATGACACACCCGTATCTGACAATTGGGATCCATTCAACTTGATGGCTTGCTGGACTAGAGTCATTATTGTTGCCAGAGGTGCCAGCTCTGTGTGATAAATTTTGTACACTGTATTCTCCCAAAACACATGCAAATTTAGATACTATATTTTTTTCCACTGTACTGAACTGCCTTAGCACCTGCTGCTTTGCTCATATGGACTGTATGGTCTACACAGATTTATTTGTTTCTCTTTAACTGAATTTTTATGTTGTTCACAAATTGCAACATCTTCTAAACTTTTCATGCTAATTAAAGCCATAGAAGCATGGTCTTTTCTGAATGTACTTCTGACCGAAGAGTGATTCTGATAGCTGGAGTCCAAGGTTTTTGTCTGTAATGGATTTTATGTTATTTGTTGATATCTTTATAGAAACTTTCATCCTCTAACACATATTTCTTTATATCTAACTGAAAAGTGAAATACAGATTTTCACAGGTTTAACTTTAAAATTTTTTTTATTCTAAGAAAATATTTTCACCCTCTATTTCACCCCCTTGGGGTAACAAATGCATATTGTTTTTATTTCTAACAGAGTAGCCAAATTCAAATTTTCATAGATACAGCTTTAAACATACTATCATACTGAAATACTTTCATAAATCTTTTCATTCTCTGTTTCACATCCTTAAGAGAGTTATTTTGAATAGTCCCTTCTTAAATAATGCTCTCAGTAAAACCAACAAACTCTCCAAATTTCAAGCCTTTATCCTTGGTGGTTTGGGCTGAGAGATGATGAATCAGTGAATCTGTCTGGCCCGATTCATCATCATAGGGGTTGAATTTCTGAAAACAATTAAACATATATTTTTTTCATTTACATCCAAGAAGCCAAATACCAAGTTTGAAAGGTTTAACTTTAAAAATAATTTCACAATGAAACAATGGAAAATTCAGGATGGAATAATCACAGTATTATGGCTTCAGCTGCCAGAAACTGGTTTTTGTGTGTGTGTGTGTGTGTGTGTGTGTGTGTGTGTGTGTGTGTGTGTGTGTGTGTCTGTTTTCTTTTTTTGACAAAGGCCATGTTGGCAGAAAGCTTATTGTGTGACAGTCCTTTTGATGTGCCTATCTGTGACTTGCATCTCCATTATATGGTGAGTAACAACTATTCTTTTCATAATAATATTATGAAAAGTATAGATTTTTACTCATCATATGGTGAAAATTTTGAGTTGTAGACAGTTACAACAAAAAGAATGTTAAATAAGTAAGATTTTGGCTGAAAAAGCCTTCTTATGAAGTAGAAAAAACACACACACACATTTTCAAGCAAATGTAACTCCCACAGACATGACCACTGTCTCTGGCTGCCAGGGTATAAGCTGTTGTTAATATAGTTTTACAGTTGTGGTTTGTATCTGTTAATGTATAACTTGACTCATTACACACCTCTATGTGGATTTCTCCTTGGTGGAGTTCATAAAACACAATATGTGAGTGCCCCAGAAGCCACAGCTTCACAGCACATAATATGATGTGGTGGGTGGAGGTCACACATGTTGACAACAGTGCCACTTTCAGTATAAGCCCTCTGTTCAGTAGTTTCCAAATAGTTAATGATAGCACACTCTCCCACAGTCATTGGCATTGCTATTGCTGTTGGCTACAGCACATGGGACTTATGTTTCATTAGCTTTCACCAATCAGAACATATAAATTTTATACATAGTAGGCCTGTTCATGGAATGCACAGCAATATAATCTGTAGTCCTGCATCTATTAACTGATTAATAAAAAGTATGAATTTTGTTCTCATCTGCACATCAGAAATCAATGGCCTTGTCGCAGTTGAAATATGGCTTCCTGGGTAAGACACAAGTTGAAAATATGGTCACTATTTTTTATTTACTTAAATTTGCCATATTTTGTGACGGTACCTTTTCCGTTAGACGTTTGCAAGGCGATATTAGTCTTGGCTTCAGTTGTCTAAGTATGATTCCACAATGCATCTTTGTCAGCTGCAGAAATAACGTGGTTCAACGTGTTTCTCTCATTTTGGTGTTTCAAATACAGTTTCTTCAAATGTAGTTTCTTCTTTTTAGTTAATACAAAAATAATAGTAACATAATTCAAAATTATTTATGACTGCGACCTTCACATTGTTCTTCCGTCAACACACACCAAGAGTTAGCTGCCGACTGACTATAGTCAAAGACGACTCCAACGTCAAAGATATTTTACACAATTCACAAGTTTCCACTTGTAATCAGTCTCTTTGCTATTCTTCGATACATTTTCTAATAGTAATCAATATGCTTTTACTCTCAAAAACAGAAGTAAATTAACATATAATAAGACAAATTATAATAAATTCTGACAAAAATATAAGAAAACATTTACAATTCGGTATTGACAAATACGGTAAAAAAATAACATCTCCCAGATCCATTACACAGTAATAACTTCAATTCCTATCAGGTCACTGAAGATCAGCACTGTTGGGCCTGGCTAGCACTTCAATGGGTGACCGTTCAGGTGTGCTGAACACTTTGGCAAGCAGGCTGCACTCAGCCCTAGTGAGGCCGATTTAGGAGCTACTTAACTTATAGTTGGCATCTCCAGTCACGAAAACTGACAATGGCCAGGAAAGTAGTGTGTCGACCAAATGCCTCACCAGATCCGCATGCAGTATTGCCCATCGTCAGAGAATGACATGCAGTCTGTTGGTAACATTGGGCCTTCTGAGACCTGTTCAGACAGAGATATATAGCAGAAGTTATAGATTCGCAAAAGCACAGTAATATTTGTCAAGCCCATGCTGCACAACAACACCCACTCTCCCACCCACCTCCCACTGCCCCAACCACCATTTCCATTTCAGGCCATGTAATGCCACTTCCTTTGTGACATCCAGGCTCTCATCACTCTGCCATTACACATTTATGGAACAGAGCTACCAGAAAGTTGGAACCATGCCTCTTCAGTTATAAACATTATTTTTGGATCCATACAATTTTGAGGAAATTAGTTTTTCAGTCAATTCTTTGAAACGTGCCATAAAATTCACAAATATGTTCCACTCTCCTTTTATCATAAACTGAGCCTATTCTACATCACTTTTCCAATAATTTTTAAATGCAAGGCTTTGTAGGGACTGTTGAGTCAGGGAATTTACGTGTAAATATGTGAACACATTTTCTGTATGTGTTTTTCTTCACATAAGACACTGCCAAATTCATTCTGCATGAGAATACTTCATTTTCTACCACTGGAGAACTGCATTTAAAACCTCAAATTATCAAATTGAACCATCTCAAAACAGACAAAATATCTTAGTTTTACAGTGCAAGTGTCACAGAAAAGACAAAGATGAAAACCCAACACTGGCAAGAAACAGTGCTGTAGGAGGAACATCTGTAACCAAGCATTATATCAGAGGTTGAAAATGCTGCTACAGTTGTAAGGTTCTTTTAAGACACACATCTTTTAAGGACACCCATCTTCAGGTGTCATAACTCAGTGCTGTGGCTCCAAGCGCTGTGGTAGCACTCGCTGGTAGCAAACTGCATCTTTTATTCATCCACTGCAGCACTTGGAGTCACAGCACCAAGTTATGACACCCAGAGATGGGTGTATAGGATCCCAGAACGAGTCATCTCCTAAATAAAAGAACCTTACAACTGTAGCAGTATTTTCAACCTCTGGTACTGGCAAGAAAATCGTACTGTCGATATTTAAAACAGTTGTGATCCTTCATAAAATGTACACACTGCACTCATGTTCATCAGTACAGCACATGAATTAATCAATCTCATAGTTTTAGCACTTGTCAGGAGCTCAAGAGATCCTTGATGATTGCTGCTCCAGCACGTGATGTGGATATGGCATACACTAAAATGCAACATACTCTGTGGTCAGTGTTGTCATAATTTAGAAGTCTAAAAGCCTGAAGTGTGGTCTTCTGGTGTACAATATATATTTATACTAATGCCATATGCTGGAGCAGTAGTTATCCTGAAGTTCATGGTAAGTGCTATTAATATTGTGTTTTCATGCAGGTGCTGCATTGAAGAACATGCTTATCAGGATATTTCATAATTTATAAATTTTTAAATTTTTTCAGATCATTTTATGTTTGTTCACATGAACCTTACTGTACTTTAAACAGGATAAATCTACCTGAAGACAGAGTGAATTTTCACTCTGTAATGGAGTGCGTGAAGATTTGAAGGCAGATTAAAATTCTGTCCCAAACCAGGACTCAAAACTTTACCTTTCTTCAGCATGTGCTCTACCAACTGAGCTATCCACATCACGGCCAACACAAACCATGACCACCGAAAGATGAATCTTCCATGTTTGAGTTCCAATGCAGCACACAGTATTAATCTGTTTCCAGGGCTCTCAGGAGTCCAGCTGGATGCAATCGTTGAAGTCCCATGATATATTGGCGAATAACCTTTCTGCCACCCCTCAGGTGGTTCTGATGGAATGGTCAGTCTGCTCATTGTTGGTGTTATTTATGTCTGTTAGTCAGGCTTTGATTCCCTGTGCTGATGGTCTGATTGCGGCCGCCAACATTCTGATTGCGAACACTGATGCATCAATTGTAGGCACCGATCCAGGTCCATGCCATCCCTGACATCACGCCTGGTGATGGAAGATGCAGAATCCCGTGGAGTGTCCACAGCTGCCATCGTGGAAGGACCTTGTGTCCGCTTGAGGCATGACTTCTTGATGGGCCTGCGTTATGGTTTCCATGCCGTACTGAATTGAAAACCTTTGTCTGGTTTGATGAGATTATCTGTTACACAAATTTCAATGACCTCCTTGAAGATGTTGTCCCATTGGAAGCTGGTAGGGGCCAGAATCTTAGTCTCTTCATATTTCGCATTGTGTCCAGTTTACAAGCAGCGTTGTGCCATGAACAATTTGTTGGACTGACCTAGGTGCATGTGGCATTGGTGTTCTTTGCAGCAGTCTTCAACTGTTCAGATTGTTTGACTGATGTAGGATTTGCTGAAACCACGTGGAATATTATATACGCCTATTTTCTTGAGGCCAAATCCATCTTTCACTGTCCCCTGTAAGGCACGTATCTTGGACGGTGGTCTAAAGAATGTCTCAATTTTATGTTGTTTTAGCAGTCTCCCAATTTTTGACCTCGTGTTGCCTGCATACGGTAGAAAGGCAAGGCTTGGTTCCTCATCTTTACACTCTTCTTCACCTGGGTTTCTGTTGTGTTTCTGTAGTCTGAGGGCTGTTGGATCTGTCGATTGCTGTACCCATTCTTGCAGAACACATTTTCTAGGTGTTTAAGTTCTTTGTGCAGATTTGTTTGTCTGATATTGAGTATGCCCTGTGAACCAGTGTGTTGAGCATCCCACAGAGTTGTGCAGGATGGAGGCAACTTGAGGCTTATAAATATATGTCCATATGTGTAGACTTGTGGTGCACACTGACCCAGTGTGCCATTTGATCTCCACTCTACAAGTACATCAAGAAAGAGTAATTTCCCTCCCTTCTCAACTTCCATGGTGAACCATATGTTGTCGTAGATGGACGTCTGTAGATGATCAGGTCAATGGGGCCAGATGACAAACATGTCATCCATGTATCAGAAAAAACACCCACTTGGTTGCTTGTAGTGCCTCCTCTTCGAAACTCTCCAGAAATAAGTTGGCTACCACTGGTGAGAGAGGGCCCCCCATAGCCACACCGTTGGCTGTTCATATACTACAACAATGAGCAGACCAACCATTCCATCAGAACCACCTGATGATGGTGGATAGGTCTTCTTCTTCTTTTTCTTCGTCTTCTTCTGTCATGCAGTAGGCTTTCTCTCAGCCCATTGCAGCTACACCTGGTCCTTCCATTGTTTTGCCGGTCTTCCAATGCATCTTTTACCTTGCAGAGCATATCGTCAAAAATGTAGTTGTAATCTTGATTTGTCCATTCGTAACAGAGGGGATATCCATTTCTGTCGGTATTTGTCAACCTTACTGTTTGTATCAATAATATTTAATTCCTTCTGGATATCCATATTTCTTTTGTAGTCTAGCTTGGTGTAGCCTGCTATGTACCTGAGGAATTTCATTTCATTGGCTTGTAATCTTATCAGTATAAATTTGAAAACTTAATAAACCACAGAATAATGTAGATAGAGAGGTAAAAATTGACACACATGCTTGGAATGACATGGGGTTTTATTAGAACAAAAAAAAAAAAAAAAAAAAAAAAAAAAAAAAAAAAAAACAAAGTTCACAATATGTCCGACAGATGGGGCTGGACAGCAAAATGTCAGTGACTGTGCATGACAATCATGTATAAAAGGAGCTTTAATGAGAGAGAGAATCAGATGCGCCAGCAGTCGCAGCATGTTGACGTTACCTGAAAAGGCGCTTTTAGTGATTCTGTATTATCGGAATGGGGATTGTGCTAGTTCAGCATTATGATCCTATTGCCATAGTAAGGGGATTCGACTAGTTAAAGGCCCGTTGACGAATGCAGCTGTGGTGATAATGATTTCGATGTTTGAAGTCAGGGGTTCTTTAGACAATAGACCCCGTAGTGGGTAGGCGTAATGTTGCTGAGACAGTTCCGGAAGAAATGGAGACTGTAGCGGGTTCGTCATGCACGGGGAAGTCAGCGCTCGTGCAGTCGCACGTTGCACCGGCATTCCATACACTAATGTTTGGTTGGCACTTAGGCGTACCTCCGATGCTATCCGTACAAACTCCATCGGCATCATGAACTGTTACCTGGCGATTTAGTGAAGTGGAGGGCATTTGCGGTGTGGGCGTTTCAAAACATGGCAGAAGATGACGATTGGTTGAGTAATGTGTTGTGGACTGACGAAGCTCATTTCACTCTCTGAGGGTCTGTCAACGCCCACAACTGCAGAATTTGGGCTACCGAAAATCCTAGAACTGTCATGGAAACTCCATTGCATGACGAGAAAGTCACAGTATGGGTTGGATTTACCACATCTACTGTTATCGGGCCTTTTTTCTTTGAGGAAATGCGTGATTCTGGTTTTGTAAGTGCTACCATGATGGGTGAGGGGTACATCAATATGTTACAGAATTGCATCATCCCCAGCCTGGCTGATAAACACCTGCTGGAATGTATGATGTTTATGCAGGATGGCACTCCACCCCATATTGCTAGACATGTGAAAGATCTCTTGCATGCATCGTTTGGTGATGATCGTGTGCTCAGCTGCCACTTTTGTCATGCTTGGCCTCCCAGGTCCTCAGACCTCAGTCCGTGCCATTATTGGCTTTGGGGTTACCTGAAGTCACAAGTGTATCGTGATCGACCGACATCTCTAGGGATGCTGAAAGACAACATCCGATGCGAATGCCTCACCATAACTCTGGACATGCTTTACAGTGCTGGTCACAACATTATTCCTTGACTACATCTGTTGTTGAGGAATGATGGTGGACATATTGAGCATTTCCTGTAAAGAACATCATCTTTGCTTTGTCTTACTTTGTTATGCTAATTATTGCTATTCTGATAAGATGAAGTGCCATTTGTCAGACATTTTTTGAACTTTTGAATTTTTTTGGTTATAATAAAACCCCACGTCATTCCAAGCATGTGTGTCAATTTGTACCTCTCTATCTACATTATTATGTGATTTATTCAGTTTTCAAATTTATACTGACTTTTTGATCACCCAGTATATATAGGCAACAGGATTATAGAACAAGTAGATACATTCAAATTTCTAGGAACCATGCTGTCATACAAGGGAGATCTAGATCAAAAAGACAAAACAGAAATTTAACTACTTAAATGGCACTATCAGAAGAGCCCTCCAACATAAAGTAAGAGCAGAAACATATCTAGAATTTTATAAAGTTGTGTCAGTACCAAAATTACTATATGGAAGTGAATCTTGGGTACTGGCGAAATATTGTGGGACTTCAATGGTTGCATCTAGTTGGACACCTGAGAGCCCTGAAAACAACACATATGCCGGGAAAGCCTCCAATCACGTATCAGTTTTAATCTGTTTGGAAGTTTCGAATCACCACACACTCTGTTGCAGAGTGGAATTTCATTCTGGGAAGAATCCTGTAGGCTCTGTTTAAGTCAATTGTCTGTAATATCTTTTCTTCCAGGAGTGCTAACCCTGCAAGACATGTGAGAGAACTTCTGTGAAGTTTGAAACACAGGAGAAGAGGTACTGTGGGTGGTATAGGTGTAAGGGCAGGTCACAGGTCACACCTCGTATGGATCACTTGGTAGAGCACTTGACCACTAATGACAAAGGTCCTTGGTTTGAGTCCCTGTCCAGCTCATAGTTTTAATCTACCATAATGTTTCAGTATCTGAAGACAGTTTAATTTACCTAAAATCAGTACCTAATAGCTAAAATTTGCAGTCTATATTGTTTCTAATAAATTTAATTTGCATCTATTGTTTACTTCCCAGTATTGCGATGCTTACAAACTGTAGCCTATGTTGGGCTAATGTTCAATGTTTGAAATTAATACAATGAGTGCTTTTTGCTTTAAAAATAATTAATCATACAGATTTTCATCAGTGACATTCATAAGATTTCACAGTTAGGCAGAATTGTTTTATAGTGAGATCTTATTTGTCAGAGCCAATTTTTCAGTTACTGAACCATATGCCTGCATGTTCCACATTCCAGGGAAATACAGAACTTTTCTCTTCAGTGTTTGGTTGCATTATATTACAGTATTTGAAAGCATTTTTTCATCACAATTTTTCATTTGCTAAATACATCATGTATGTGTACCATTTTAACCTTATTAGTTTTTCATTTTAGTAGCCTACTTTGAAAGCTTTCTGTTGGTACGACAAATTGTACCATTTAGGATTAAAGTTGTTGTTGTTGTTGTTGTTGTTGTTTTGGTCTTCAATTGAGGGACTGGATTGATGCAGCTCTCCATGCTACTCTATTCTGTGCAGGTCTCCTCATCACTGAATAACTATTGCAACATACATCCTTCTGAGTCTGCTTAGTGTATTCATCTCTTGGCCTCACTCTACGATTTTTACCCTCCATGGTTCCCTCTAATATGAAATTGGTGCTCCCTTAATGCCTCCTACCAATCACTCCCTTCTTCTAGTCAAGTTGTGCCACAAATTACTCTTCTCCCTAATTCTATTCAGTGCCTCCTCATTGGTCATGTGATCTACCCATCTAATCTTCAGCATTCTACCATAGCACCACATTTCGAAAGCTTCTATTCTCTTCTTGCCCAAACTATTTATCGTCCATGTTTCACTTCCATACATGGCTACACTCCATACAAATACTTTCAGAAACTACTTCCTGACACTTAAATCTATACTTGATGTTAACAAATTTCTCTTCTTCAGAAACGCTTTCCTTGCCATTGACAGTCTACATTTTATATTGTCTCTACTTCGAACATCATCAGTTATTTTGCTCCCCAAATAGCAAAACTCCTTTACTACTTTAAGTGCCTCATTTCCTAATCTAATTCCGTCAGCATCACCTGATTTAATTTGACTACATTCCATTATCCTCATTTTGCTTCTGTTTATGTTCATCTTATATCCTTCTTTCAAGGCACTGTCCATTCTGTTCAGCTGCTCTTGCAGGTCCTTTGCTGTCTCTGATGGAATTACAACATCGTTGGAAACCTCAAAGTTTTTATTTATTCTCCATGGATTTTAATTCCTACTCCAAATTTTTCTTTTGTTTCCTTTGCTTGCTCAATACACAGATTGAACATCGGGAATAGTCTACAAACCTGTTTCAATCCGTTCTCAACGACTGCTTCTCTTTCATGCCCCTCAACTTTTATAACTGTGATCTGGTTTCTGTACAAATTGTAAATAGCCTTTCGTTTTCTGTATTTCACCCTTGCCACCTTCAGAATTTGAAACAGAGTATTCCGGTCAACATTGTCAAAAGCTTTCTATAAGTCTACAAATGCTAAAAACATAGATTTGCCTTTCCTTAATCTATCTTCTAAAATAAGTTGTAGGGTCAGTATTGTCTACAGAATCCAAACAGATCTTCCCTGAGGTTGGCTTCTATCAGTTTTTCCATTCATCTGTAAAGAATTCATGTTAGTATTTTGCAACCGTGACTTATTAAACTGATAGTTTGGTAATTTTCACACCTGTCAGCACCTGCTTTCTTTGGGATTGGAATTTATTAGATATTGACTCTAATTAGTCCTCTGTGAGATTTTAAAGTTCACCTTTTAATCAAATACACAATACACCATATTGCCAGGAACACACTTTTTAGAGACTATTTATTCAGCGATATTACATAACGAAGATCAAAGAGAAAACATAAACTACCATACATATAACACATCAAAGAGTAAAATATGATTGTTCCTAACACCCCCACAAGTTCTCAAGATGTCAGTTTGTGAACTCTGAAAGTCCCACAGCTTGACAGCATGACTGGTGTTTACCTTTAGGCAGTTCCTTTGCCAAAAAATCAGCTTGCTGCTTAATGGTACTTACAGGTTTCACATTGAATTTTCCAGTTTTAATTAAATCATGAATATTTTGGTGCCTCACGTCAATGTGTTTTGTTCGAGCATGATGCGCACCATTGTGACTCAGTGCAATGGCACCACTATTATCACAGCATACACTTACTGGTTTTTCACTATTCGTAACACACAATTCATGAAGCAATCCTTGAAGGTATACCGCTTCTTGCGCTGCTGCTGATAGAGCCATATACTCAGCTTCTGTAGTTGATAGAGCGATGGTTTGTTGCTGTTTTGAAGTCCAGGAAACTGCTGTCCCAGCTAACTTGAAGATATAGCCGGTCGTGGATAGCCGCTGATGGAGGTCTGATGCATAATCAGCATCACAGAAACCTTCAATTTCAGTTGTTCCACTTTTTCGGTAAGTTAGTCCTACATTGACTGTGCCTTTAATGTATCACATAATTCATTTGACCTCTTCCCAGTGGATTTTCTGATAATTAGAATTGAATCTGCTTAGAACCCCCACAGCATATGCAATGTTCAGTCTTGTACTTTGAGCTAAATACAATAGCGATCCTACAGCTTGCTGATAAGGAATGTGATGTGACACAAGGTTTTCCTCATCTGTCAATTTATTTTCACATTTTTGCAGCTTTGAACCAGTTTCAGATGGATATGCAACCGGATTACAATGTTCCATACCAAATTTCTTGAGTATATTTGCTGCATATTTGCTTTGATCAATACTAATCGTCCCTTGTTTCCTGCTTCATTTTATTCTCATGCTAAGACACCAACTAAGTTCACCAAGATCTCTCACCTTAAACTGATTCATTAATCCTTTCTTCAATTCTTTCTTCCACTTATTATTTCTATTAGAGAAAATGATCAAGTCATCTACATAAACAGATATAATGAGTATATTTTGTTTCTCAATTCTGAAGTAAATACAAGAATCATATTCTGACTTCTTTAGGTTCATTTTATGTAATGTCACATTTAATTTCATATTTTTAGACCATAGACAAATTAGACCATATTTTTAGACCATAAATTGCCTTCCTCAGCTTGCAAACCTTTATCTCCTCCCCCTTCTTCACGTAGCCTTCAGGTTGACGAATGTAAACTTCTTCATCAAGATCACCATATAGGAACGCAGTTTGAACATCCATATGTTCAATATCAAGATCAAATTCAGCTGATATAGCTAACAGGATGCGAAGTGAAGAATGATGAACAACAAGCGAGGACGTTTCATCCAAGTCTATTCCTGGTATTTGGGAATAACCTTTCGCTACAAAACGAGCCTTATAACATTCAATTTCACCATTTGACATTTCTTTCACCTTGAACACCCATTTTGAACTAATTACCTTCCTGCCTGGTGGTAAATCAGTCAAAATCCATGTTTCATTTTCAAGTAAAAGATTTACATTTATTATCTAAGGCTTCCTTCCATTTTTCACAGCCATCACAATTTATTGCTTCTTCATATGAATTTGGTTCAGAAATACAAGCAAGGCAAGCAAAATCATCATTAAAATATTTAGTATTTGGTTTTCTTTCACATGATGATTTTCTAATTTCTGGTTACATTTCTGGCTGCACAACCTCCGTATGACTATGTACGTTGCTATTTACTGTTTTCTCCATGTCACTTTGTGCTAATTCAAGATAAACTGCATTTCTGTCAACTTCAGCAGGTTGTGTCAGTTCAGTTGCCTCTTCAGTGATGTTAGGTGCTGGTACTAGTTGATGACTGTCTATACAATTATCATCAATTGGGTTACTGTTTGAAATACTGGTTCCACAAGTGCACTTTGAGTTTTCGATGAATTGCACATCACGGGCTTTCACAATTGTCATTGGTAAATTTGGATCAATCAGATGATATACTTTAGAATCTTTGCAATATCCAACAAAGATAATTTCCTTAGATTTGTCTTCTAATTTCGTCATTTTTTCTTTTGGTATATGTACAAATGCTCGACATCCAAATATTCGTAAATGACTCAAATTTATCCGACAACAGCTCCATAATTCCTCAGAAGTGACATTCTTAACAGCTTTTGTTGGAGATCGATTCTTCAAATAAATTGGTCTGTTAACAGCTTCAGCCCAAAATTGTCTACTTAGACCTGCATCTGTTAACATTGATCTTGCCTTTTCAATGATTGTCCGATTTAAGTGTTCTGCAACACCATTCTGTTCTGGCATGTAAGGAGTTGTTGTTTCATGTTTAATTCCATTCATCTTTAAAAATAACTTCATGCACCAATTGACGAACTCTTTTTCCGTTGTCTGTCCGAAGTATTTTGATTTTTTGACCAGTTTCATTTTCTACTCATGCTTTGAATTCGATGAATGTGTCACAGACTTCTGTTGTTGATTTTAGCATATAAACAAAAGTTTTTCTTGACAGATCATCAGTAAAAGTGAGAAGATATCGTGATCTTCCCCACAAAGCCATGCTCATTGGTCCACAAACATCAGAATGCACAATGTCAAGTAGATCTTCTGCTCTTCTACTTGATGTTTTAGGAAAAGGTTGTCAAGACTGTTTACCTTTTATGCAGAGAATACATGGATCTAAATTGATTTTCATCCAGTTCAGTCCATCAGCATTTTTTCTTTTAATAAATGCATGCTTGTTGTTGTTGTGGTCTTCAGTCCTGAGACTGGTTTGATGCAGCTCTCCATGCTACTCTATCCTGTGCAAGCCTCTTCATCTCCCAGTACCTACTGCAGCCCACATCCTTCTGAATCTGCTTGGTGTATTCATCTCTTGGTCTCCCTCTATGATTTTTACCCTCCACGCTGCCCTCCAGTACTAAATTGGTGATCCCTTGATGCCTCAGAACATGTCCTACCAACCGATCCCTTCTTCTAGTCAAGTTGTGCCACAAACTCCTCTTCTCCCCAATTCTATTCAATGCATGCTTACACGATTCAAATGTCCCAATCTTCAATGCAACATTTCATAACTGTCAATTTCTACAACATTTGTGTAATGATGCACTTCATCTAATCGATACATACCATTCATTTGAGTTTCAGTTGCTACTGGTGTTCCAGAAACAATTACATCACTTTTATTGTATACACTGCACTGCAAATTGACAAACAATACACACAATCCCTGTCTTGTCATCTGTGGAACCGACAGTAGGTTGTAAGCAAGGCTTGGAACATACGCAACATCATTAGCAGTTACGTGTTTATCTTGTCGTCACAAGAAACTCGAAGATGAACATCGCCTTCTCCAATAGCCTGAAGATTGCTGTTATCTGCTACTGTCACTTTAGCAGCTGTGGTTGACTGTAAAGTGTTGAACAAGTCTCTTTGATTCGTCATGTGTCATGAACACCAGGAATCCACATACCAGCCATCACTATGATGCGAAGGTGCAGTTAGAGCCATTAACACAGTTTCGTTTTCAGTACTCATTGTATTCGCAGAATTTGAAAATTTATTTGTTTTCTTCTTTGTTCTACACTCATTTGCCTTGTGACCAGGTTTATGACGTTTATAACACTTAAAAGGCTTGATATTTCACACATCACGTCGGATATTTGTCTTCTGGTGTTTACTGTCCTGCTTACTAGCTACCAGCACCGAATCTGTGGTCTCATTTGTGGATGCAAACTGACGTTTCTTTGATTCTTGAATTAATCACTGACTTACTAAATCACTAGTAATCTTGACACCCAAATTCTCAATTGCCATAATCAAGGGTTGGAAATCTGCTGGAAGTCCACTTAGCATAATTGCAGCTACGAAATTATCGTCCATTTTCTTAGCAATGCTTTGAATTTGTTGAGCAAGTGACATAATTTTTGACAAATACACCTCCATATTTTTCTCAGAAGCCAATCATACATTCATCAAGCATTGTGACAGCCCAATATAACTAGATAAACTCTTATCTCTAAATGCAGATTGTAAATTTTACCATGCTTCTTCAGCAGTCATTGCTCCACGAAGTTTTGGATACACAGATGAATTTACAGATAAACATAATTTTGATAATGCTTTCTGTACATTCTTCTCATCTTCATCAGTGCCAGCAATTGTGTCCCATAGTCCCTCATGTTTCAGGAACATTTCCATCGTGAATTTCCAGTCGTAGTTTGTCATACCGATCAACTTTTCAAAATTAAACAGTGATTGACCACCCAAAGCCATCTTGAATACGTTCAGACAGTTAAACTAATAAATCTTGAAAGTTTCTCTGGAAAAAAAAGAGAGAGAGAGATATATAGCAACACGTTGAATACACGCAAAAAATCATGTAACCTTGATTTATCAGTTTATTTCTTTGGTATGGATAGTTCACTAATCTCTCCTGGGCCCATAACCCCTTAGATATTGACTCTAATTAGTCCTCTGTGGGATTATAAAGTTGACCTTTTAATCAAATACACTTAATCAAATACACAATACACCATATTGCCAGGAACACACATTTTTAGAGACTATTTATTCAGCGATGTTACATAACAAAGATCAAAGAGAAAACATAAACTACCATACATATAACACATCAAAGAGTAAAATATGATTGTTCCCAACAGAATTATTATATTCTGCTAAGTCTGAGGGTATTTTGCCTGTATGATATATCTTGCTCACCATGTGGAAGAGTTTTATCATGGTTGGCTCTCCCAAGGCTATCAGCAGTTCTAATGGAATGTTATCTACACCCAGGCCTTGTTTCAACTTAGGTCTTTGAGTGCTCTGTCATTTGTTATTGCACTCTTTTTCAGTTTTTATAATTATAGATTTATAAACATCTATTTAATCTAAAATGTTTTACAATTTATTTCCATATCAGAGGCTTATAAAATATGAATTCTACTTTTCCATGTTACATGCAGAGGAATTCACCAGAGAAAGCATACATGTATAAGCTGCTCACATAGCCCTTTAATAATATTTATAACAATATTAGTAGTTTATAAAATATGAGTTAATATTTGCTTTCTCTTATACTGTGATATATGCTGGAAGTGTCATAACAGAATCAGCTGTTCACATAGCACTGTAACAATATGGATAATGACTTGTGCACGTATTCTTTCTTCTTGCAGCAAACTTTAAATTCACACTGCTCAGCTGTATGTTAAGGTTTCAAAAAGTAGAAGTTAGAGTTAAATCACAGGCTAACACTTCAGAATACTAATGTGCAACCAAATTAAAATCTTCATCAGGACTAGACCCAGCAGGGCCTGGATACGATGATGACCTCAAGCCAGGCAATGACAGTATGCTGGACAAAGGTGATGCAGAGTTTGTCCAGATCATCCATACAAACACTGCTGTTCTAGGATATGAATTTGTCCTGGGAGATGCAGACTTCTTTCCAAATGGAGGTTCAAAGCAAGCAGGATGTGGTGGTGACTGGCTTGGTGAGTTTTTTGGACACAACATTTTACTTTCAACTTACGTTATTGGTTGTGTTTCCTAAAACATTGAGAATGGAAGAAAGAAAGTGGGGAGGAACAGAGAAAAGGAGAGAACTCATCCCTCTTCTTTCCTATGTTCCCCTTCTTTTTGCCATCCTGGAATCTGTCATTATCAAAATTTGCAATTATTATGTTTACTAGATTCAGTTGCCATTGACTATTACCATTCCACAATATTCATAGACAAAAAGAATGTGTAATATTTCTGTGAGTGGTGTATTAGACTGATTAGATAGATAGGAGTGTAATATATAACAGACAAACAGATTTTATCACATCATGCACTTTGAAAAAAAAATAGGTTTTAATGTGCTAGAAACATAAAACCCTCTATCAGACAGAATTGAGATTTCCCTGTTGATAAATGTTACCCTTGGAGTTGTATCTACAGTTGACTGGTTTATCAGGCTTCCATACACTGAAGCAGGAAGAAAGGTTAGTACATTGTTTATAGCCCGCCCAGCTAGCCGTGTGGTCTAATGCGCTGCTTCCTGAGCGGGAAGGCGTGCCTGTCCCCGGCACGAATCCACCCAGTGGATTAGTGTCAAGGTCCAGTGTGCCAGCCAGCCTGTGGATGGTTTTTAAGGCAGTTTTCCATCTACTTCGGCGAATACAGACTGGTTTCCCTTATTCCGCCTTAGTTACACTGTGTCTGTGATTGCTGTGCAAACAACGTTTCCATGTATGCGTAAACCATAATTAGTCTACCATGCAAGCATTTGGGGTTACACTCATCTGGTACGAGATGTTCCAGGGGTGTCCACTGGTGGCCGAACCACACAATAACGCTGGGTTCGGTGTGGGGCGGCGGTGGGGTGGGTGGACTGCTGTGGCCTGTTGTGGGGTTGTAGAAAACAAAACTTCACTGATACATTGGACATCCCTCATTTCTGGGCACAATGATAAATTAGCGAAGCACTGGCAAAGGATATGGTTCAGTTGTTCAAATTCAGGATTTTATTGTATGATTAGGAGGTTCTCCTCTGCAGCTGGTTCTTGGGAGTGATGAGAGGCTTAGGGATGTGTGAAAATGTAGCATGAGAAACCTGTCTGCAGACTAGGTTTGGTTGATAGTGCTTGCCTGTTAAGGTCATAATGAGACCTTCAGCATGCTAGCCAGAGGAATTCTGGGCACTGCAGATGTGCCATCCACAGGTGGCCAGACTGTATGGTAGTGCTTGTTTGGTGTGGAAGGGATGACAGCAGTCTAAATGTTGATGGTTAGTGGTCTTGATATGGATAATGGTATGGACAGAGCAATCAGAGAGATGCACGTCAGTGTCCCAGATAGTGGCACTCCAGTCAGGGGAAGACCAGATGAAGTTCATGGGAGATAAGGTGTTGAGACTGTGGAGGTAGGAGACTGATGACCTCCAATGTTAAGTCCCATAGTGCTCAGAGCCAACTGTGGAGGTATGAGGATAGAGTGTTGTTCTGCTACATACTGGAATAACATTTTTTCCTCAGAGCTCCCAGATATGTGTTGAAAGGTACAAAGATGAATGCCTTTGAGTCTTTTATGCAGCAAACAAAGACATGAAGATGCCACCATCACTAACATTACCAATGAAGCCTGTCTTTGGTGGAAAACCTGAGGGGCAAATCCAATCAGAAACCTTTTAAGTTATTGTGTAGATTCTTATACTGTTTCATTTATTATTAACTGAAAGCATAATGTTTTACTGTAGACTAAAAAGATTAATACGAAGATTTTTAAAATATTCTGAACCTCAGAAGGATCTAAAACATTAATGTAAATAAGTAGATTGAAAGACAATGAATGAGAGCATTTCTTGGTGGGGGTAAGAGTGGTGAAAGACAGAATAGTGCACCCCTTGTGAGACAGAAGCAGGGAGAAGGTTACTGTAAGTGGAAGCTCTAAGGTGTATGAATGAGCCTCGAGACACCTGGTGTAGCCATCAAGGGTCTACAATATGGCTCAGCAAAGGATATTACCCCGACTCTGTATGACAGTACCATTGGACATAATGCTTCCACTGCCATTTTGGAGACTCTTTTCAGAATTACAGGCTATTTCTGCTTCTAATGTTTAAGTTGCATGAGTTCTTGGGTCAGAAGTACAGGTGGCTGCCATCTGTTGTGCCTTATAAAGGTGGGACAGCCACCATGTTGTGGAATGACTCCTGTAGATTCAAAGCCTTGCTAAAGAACTTTTTACTAACTAACATTAATGATTTAGTGAGGGTTCAGAATGGCTTTTACATAAATTATCTTATTTGCTGGGAATACATGAATCATAAGACATATTTGAACCACTGAATTTTTATCCTCTTATGCATTGTATACTACTGATTCTGTCCATTATAAACATTCTTCCGAAACATGTGAGGAATGATGTCAGAATAGATAGGAAGACACCTGATGTCATCATACCAAAATCAATGTTGTGAAGACATCACAAGCAAATGAACTTTCTGTCTACCTAGAATTATGACCATAGTAATTGCAAACAGACTTAATTGTCTAATATTGCTGTTGTGACTAGTTCCTGGAGCCTTAAATGCTAATTTATTTCAGTAGTATTTCAACAGTAAAATTATTAAGAACTGTTATTTGTCATTTCATCACTGATAAGTGATCTTGGCTTCTTCCATGAAGTAAAGAGTTGTGTTCCAGCATTGTTCGCCAGTGTATTATGTTCAGACCTCATGTTGATCTGAAGTAGTGGTATTTTTACTTTGCAATGAATCTGCTATGACTGAATGTGTGGGAGAGTGGGGGAAGGCTGCAGAATGTGAAAGTGAAGAACACTGTGGCCTGGCCTATTACCACGATCAAAGAGTTTTCGCTACGGCGTGTGCAACCCTCAGCGCAGCGGTAAAAGCGAGTTGTCTACTTAGAGCTAGCTTTTCTGCTGTCAATATCTTTTGCTTTGAACATGAAGCTGTTAGAATATTGAATCTGACTAAATACAGTAACTAAAACAAAGTCAAATAGCCATAAAATTGCTGTAAACTGAAGAAAAGATAGTTTTGTGACAACTAGCAATACATGTAGTATAGTTCGTTATTGTAATATACCAAATGTTAGTGGATATTAAGAGCATCTCGGCTCTAGCTGCAGACCCTGTAAGTATCTTCAATGAACCTGAACCACACCAGGGGATTTGGGGTTTCGGAAAACTAGGAAGGTTTTTTCTATTTGGCCTCTAAACAGGTTGGCACAGGAGCATGTCATGTGGGTGTTCATATCTATGCCATACATTTGTTTGTTTATCTTCACCTTGAAGAAGAAGTAGTTTTGAGAGGATGCAATTACTTAGATGTACAAGGAATAGGTTTTGGAATTGGATGGATGTTGGGAAGGTAGTGTTCGATAGTGAAAGGCCGTGTGTTCGGGGGATGTTGATGTATAGGGAGGTAGTGCAACAGTGGCAAGTAGTGACCCATGTGGTACTGGAATGGGGATGATTGAGAGTCAGATGACACAGATGCATGACACTGTTTTTAACAAAGTCACCAAGTTTCTGGAAACAATGGTCAGAACCTTCTACCAATCATTCAATTCCTCTATGATAGAGCCATTCGAGAACTGCTGTGTGAATGTCATCATCATCTGAAAATCTGCCGGGAGATTGTCATCTGTGGTTGATGTCAGTGGCTTTCCTTTCTGATCAGCATTACCCATATCTGTGCTGCCTTGGTCAAACTGTTGGCATTATTCCACTACAAGTGCTTGCAACATTGTGTCTCATCCATATACAACCAGAAATTCACAGAGAGCCTGTATGTAATTTACACTTCCACAACAATCGTACTGTCTCATGTACTTCAATTTTGTAGTATGAGGGGGTACCAAAAAAAATAGAATAACATTGCGGCAGCATTTAAGGAATAGAACTCAGTTATAGCTAGGGAGTGGTATATGTTTTTGAACTGATGAAGATAGATGGATCAGGAGTCCATTTGGGATTAAATGTTGCTAGGGAGGAGGGAAAGATTGTAAATTATGTCAGAGAGTGTTTACTAAACACTACGAAAATATTTGTGGTAAAACTGGAATAATTAATGATGGAAGAAAAGTGTGAATCAGACTTGGGAAGGGGAAAAGTGATATATATAGGCCCTGTTGCATTCCTATCCAATGCACCTGCTGGCTCTACCTCCCGCATTTCATCTACTTGCTGCCTCCCTCACACATGTCCCAGCCATCAACCACCCTTCCCCAAACCTCCCTACTTCTCCCCAACCCCTTTCTCCCCTCACACGATCCATGTGAAACAGTCCCTCATCCCAATCAAGCTGCAGAACTACAGTCCTGGCAAAGTGTTAGTGTGTTCAGTCAGGACATTGTAGTCACACTTCTGGTGTGTGTGTGTGTGTGTGTGTACTTTAGGTGAAAAAATGGTTCATCCAAAAGTTAGCAAAGTTTTCAGTCTTGTTTATGTGTCTGTTGACAACTCGACAGATCTACTATTATACGAGTTGTTACTTTTACTCCTAAATTACTTGTTGTGTATGTGAGATAAGAGATAGTTATGTCATATCTCAAAGACAAATTAAAAACATTTATGTCTGGAAAGGAGCATGTAAAATGAATCAGTCAATGTCTATTCATCTTTAACATGTACACAATGGAATAGGACACTTCATCTCTTATACGTAATTACAGACATACCAGTGTACTAAAACACAAATGGACATAATTGCAGATATTTAGTCATGTTCACATTCTGTACTTCAAAAAATTCTATTATATTATAAAATGGCATTTAAACTCAGCAGCAATATAATTTTTTAAATAATTTGTGGGACATGGACCATACTGAGGGTGGTAATTTATTAAAGATTTTTAGGGAGTTGACTCCTGGGTGAGTGGGTGCTTTCACCAGTCTATATCATGGAATATCAATTTTCATTTTGGCTCTAATGTTGTGCCAGAGAACATCTCCTCTTTTGTAAAATTCTTTTACATTCAGTTTAATGTATAGTGATCAGACATATTTGTACAAGTTTACAGTCTTGAGCTTTTAATATTTTCTAACCAGAAGTCAATACTGATCTCTTGGGCCAGCCCTACACATTTCTTGTGTGAATTTTTTTCCCAGTATGTCAGTGAAGAGACCCCCAGTGCCAGCAGCCCATAAGAAATGTGGGATTGGAACATACCAAACTATGTCAGTCTCAGATATTCAGAAGTAGATACATGTCTCATTTTTATGTTAGATATGTTACCCTTGATACTCTTTTATAAATATGTCTGATGTGTTCTCCCAAGGTCAACTTGGAGTCATCATGAAGTCCTAAAAATTTAGCTGACTTTTCTTCAAAGTCATAATATAGTGCTAACAGAAGATGATTGGTCTTATCTGGATTATAAAGAAGTTTGTTAGAGGAGAACCATTTCAATGCAGCAGTGGAGTATATAAAGTGCACACCCCATTTGTCCTTCTTACTATGTAGGAAAAGCAGCTAGAAATTTCAAAACTTGTCACCAAGAAAACATGAATGCTTCCGGTCTTATCCACTTTGAAAAATTAGTCATTGCACAACATATGCTGGAAACTAAACACATCATCAACAGGTTAGAAAACAGTTTGGTGGCACTACACAGTAAAGTCTGTGGTAAGACTGTATGTCTCTTAGAACAACTGGAAATATATCGCTATAAAATCAAAAAGCCTGAGTCCATGTTAAATGAAGTGATGATTTCACTAGCCATAGTTATTTTAGCAATTTTAAAGCCTTATTTTCAATTTATTTCCTTGCATCTGTCAATTTATTTAAAACCCTTATCTCTGACACTACATAATAAAGATCATCTGCAGTCATCTGAGTATAAAGACCATCCATGAAGTGTTTTGAAAAGTATAAACATGTATGTACCTTGAATGACGTGATGTGTGATTACAGAATGGGAAAAACTAAAGTCCGCTCACATTAATATGTTAAAAATAAACATTTTGGATTTTTTGCCAAGTTCTCCACTGTTTCTCATCATATTTTCCATAATTTGATTCACAAATTACAAAATTTAACATAAAACTTTTTCACAACAGAGACATACATTTCACATTGCCTCACTCAAGATAACAGATTAAAACAATTTGCATCTAACAGTGGATCTATACAGTCTGAAAGACATTGTGTGATTTTGTGAACACAAAAAAATTGTGACTGAAGGTGTTATTATTCATACTTTGCTTTTTAGTACTCATGTGTCTTGATGGTTGATAAAAATAATAAAATAATAAGAAAAAGAAATCTGTTTCTCAAGTTTGAAAGATTGCTTGTCCAAGCATGTAACAGCTATGTACGAGGGTTGCCCAGAAAGTAATGCACCACTTTTTTTTTCTTCAGCAATTCTTTACTGAATATAATTAGAATCACTCACACAAAAGAACAGTGTTTCACCTGCATACCCTATTTTTCCACGTAATCTCCATCCCATTCTATGGACTTCCTCCAGTGCAAAACAAGGGTGTATGTGCCCTATCAGTACCAATCCTTGTCCTGGTGACAGAGCCAGTGCTTGACTATAGGAATCACCTTCTCATCATACTCAAAGTGTGCCAGTGTGCACAGAATCAGATAAGTGAAAAATCCGTGCAATATTCACATTTATTTATGTATAAAAGCTGACACAGGAATTTTCCCTTGTGTTAGACTGCTTGTACAAGATCGTGTGTCAATTTGGAGTTCCATATTCACATATTTTGCTGTTTGCATCACTTCTTCTGCATAATCTTTCATTTATTGTATCAATACCCAGTTGTATTGTGATATACTGTGAAATTTCAAACATTCGCTAGTGCCACGATAAACTAGTACTCTTATCATCAATTGCAGTGTTAAACTAAATAGTGCAGTTATAAAATTTTTGAGGACAGTAGGCCTACCCTTGTCCAAAAACAATCTTGCTCTAATTTCATTATACAATTATGTGAGAAATAGGTTACTATCAGAATTTTCAGACACTTGCAAAACTATATTTTCGTAAGTTAGCAGTACGAGTGTTTTGGATACGTAATTTAATTCATAACAAATCAGTGTTTGTGGTTCACAGTTCACCCAAAGTATACATCACCCCTGAATTTAATTGTATATCAATGTAAATAAACGAGCATTTTTGAGAATTTTAGGAAGTCACCATTGTCCTTTGCATAATCTACGAGCAAGTTGTAACAATTCGCCATTTGTGATTTAGTTACTGCAGCAGATTTTCTACCTAACATATTGTGTTACATCTAGTTTTCCCTTAAAGTGGAGTAGCCCTATATATTATCTGCATTTATCATAAATTAACTCTGTTTTTGAGTTGCTAGCAACTATAATTAAAATCAGAATGTTTTAGGAAACTAGTGAGTCTTACTGCAGGTTTTTGTGTTGCCTTAACAAAAATCTTGTTGTGTGTATCTGCTTCAATTTTTATATGAAATTAGCAACTTTTTTGCTCAACAGATTAAAAGATAATCAGCAGGTTTACTTTAAAGTTATTTGTTCACTGCCTTGTAATATATTACAATAACCAAAGTGAAGTCCCACTGTGAATACTGTCCTCAAACACGGGATGAGTTGGTTGATGTTTGTAAGCAGCTAGAAATCGCCCTGACTACTGTCAGTTGCTGTGAATCAGTTTGTTGGAAGAGCTTCCGAGAGTCATTTACCTGTGATACCTGTATCAGAGGTACCAGTACCTCAAGTACTATCATCTCCTGTGGATCCTGTCTCCTCTGCAGAAAGTGCAGGATCTGCCATTACCCATCCACTTGACTGTGAGTGGCATGTCAGTGGCAAATCTAGGCATCCTGCACAGGTTGGACAGGGATCTTGGAGGATGCAAGGTGTTGTATCGATCCCCCTAACTGACAAGTTTGAGGTCCTGTCTTTCACTGAAACTGAAACTGAGCCAGTGGGACTCACTACACCTGTTTAGGAAAACCGTTTTGTCCAATGTCAGGAGATGGAAAACGCAAAAGGATAGGTATCTATTAATGACTGGCAGTTCAAGCGTGTGGCGAATAGTGGTACCCCTTAGGGAAATGGCAGCAAGGGACAGGAAAGGACACAAAATGCACTCAGTGTCTATGCCTGGGGGCCTCATTCAACATGTTGAAGAGGCTATTCTGGGAGCTATTGAGGGAACAGAGTGCAACCAGTTGCAGACTGTGGTGCACATTGGAACAAATGACACCTGTTCTCTGGGTTCTGAAGTCATTCTTGGGTCATTCCAGCAAATGGCAGAGAAGGTTGAGAAGACCAACCTTGGGCACAAAGTTTCAACAAAGCCCACAATTTTGCAGCGTCACCCCCAGAACTCATTGTTGCCCTTTGGTTCTGAGTCTAGTGGAAGGACTAACCCAGACACTTCGAAGGATCAGTGACAAGCTAGGCTGTGACTTCCTAGAGTTGTGCCATAAAGTTGAGAACTGTAGGGTCCCTGTAAATAGGTAGCTGACTGTGTGTGGGATGCACACAAGGTTTTTTGTAGGTTAGGCAACTCTCCATCTAATCCAGATAATGACAGCTGTAGGAAACCCAGAAGTATTAGTGTAAGGCTGAAAGAAATGCCTCCCACAGGTGAGAGTATTAAAATCCTAATGGTAAACTGCTGAAGCATTCACAATGAAGCACCAGAGCTTGAAGTGCTCATGAGAAGGAGTGAAGCTCATATAATATTAGGTACAGAAAGCTGTTTGAAACCTGAAATTGATAGCAGTGAGATTTTTGGGCAAAAATTTAGCATAAGTCAAATGAATAGGCAAATGGGGAATGGAGGTGGTGTATTTGTTGCTGTAGACAAGAAACTCAAATCCGGTGAGATAGAAATTGAAGCTGCATGTGAGACTGTTTGGGCAAGGCTCAGTATCAGGGGTGGGCATAAAATGATAACTGGATCCTTCTATCACCCACCAGACTCATCTCCTGATGTAACCTAAAACTTTAGAGAAAACCTCAATTCACTTGTATGTAAGTTCCACAATCATGCAGTAATCATTGGTGGTGACTTTAATCATCCAAAAATTAATTAGGAAATTTACATTTTTGTTAGTGGTGGGCCTGATAAGACATCCTTTGAAACTTTGCAAAATGCTGTCTCTGAAAACTATCTAGAACAGATAGTTAGGAACCCCACTCATAATGAAAATATATTGGATCCAATGGCAACAAATAGACCTGACCTCTTTGAGAATGCAACATTGAAACTGGTATCAGTGACCATGACATGGTTGTGGTAACAATGATCAGCAAAGTACAAAGGACAACTAAAGCAAGCTGAAAGATATATATGTTCAGTAAACTAGATAAAAAATCAGTAGTGTCATATCCCAGCGAGAAACTTGAAACTTTCACCACAGATCAGGA
Organism: Schistocerca piceifrons; assembly: GCF_021461385.2. Lineage (NCBI taxonomy): Eukaryota > Metazoa > Arthropoda > Insecta > Orthoptera > Acrididae > Schistocerca > Schistocerca piceifrons. The sequence goes on from NC_060140.1 coordinate 106,006,930, forward strand.
GCATGTAGAGGAACTTTGACTCAAGTTTAAAAAAATAGTTGACGACTCACTGGGTAGATATGTACCCAGTAGAACAGTTCATAATTGGAGGGAACCTTCAAATTATACACTCACTGTAAAGAAACTTCTGAAAAAAAGAGATTATCACATAATAGGTGTAAAACAAAGCATAGGGCTATAGACAGAGAGGTGCTGAATGAAATGCATTTGGTTGTCAAGAGAGCAATACGTGATCCCTTCAATGACTGCTGTAACAGAATATTGTCAAATGACATTTCACAAAATCCAAAGAAATTCAGGTTGTATGTAAAGGCTGTTAGAGGCACCAAAGTTAGTGTCCAGTCCCTAGCTAATGGGACAGGAACTGAAATTGAGGGTAACAAAGCTAAATCTGAAAGGCTTAATACCAATTTCAAAATTTCCTTTACCAAGGAAAACCAGGAGAATTGTACCAATTTAATCATTGTACCACTGAAAAGATGAGTGAAATAAGTATTTATGTCAGTGGTGTTGAGAAGCACCTGAAATCTTTAAAACTGAATGAAGCTCCAGACCCCAATGAAATCCCTGTCAGATTCTAACTGAATTTGAAGCTGAGTTAGCTCCTCTTTTAACTAAGATCTTTCATAGATCCCTCGAACAAAAAACCATGCCCATTTCTTGGAAAAGGGCGCAGGTCACGTCTGTGTACAAGAAGGATAGTGGAAGTGATCCATAAAACTACCATCCAATATCCTTAACATGGATTTGTTGTAGAATGTTAGAACATATTCTGAGCTCAAACATAATGAGGTATCTTGAACAGAATGACATCCTCATTGCCAACCAGCATCGATTTAGAAAACATCAATCATGTGGAACCCAACTCGCACTTTTTCCACATAACATTCTGCAAGCTTTGGATCAAGGCAGTCACATAGATGCAGTGTTTCTTGATTTACAAAGGGCATTTGGCTCAGTTAGCACCTATGCTTATTATCAAAAGTATGATTATGTAAGATATCAAGTGAAACTTGTGATTGGCTTGAGGAATTTTTGGTAGGGAGGACACAGCATTTTATCTTGCATGGAGAGTCATTGTCAGATGTAAAAGTAACTTCAGGTGTGCCCCAAGGAAGTGTGTTGGGGCACTTGTTGTTCATGGTGTATATTAATGACCTTTCAGACAACATTAATACTAAAATTAGGTTTTTTGCAGATGATGCAGTTATCTATAATGAAGTACTATCCAAGAGGAGCTGCATAAATATCCAGTCAGATATTGATAAGATTTTAGCATGGTGCAGAAACTGGAAACTTGCTGTAAATGCTCACAAATGTAAAATTTTGTACTTCACAAAACAAAAACACATAGTATTTATGACTATAATATCAATGAGTCACTGTTGGAATCAGCAAACTCATACAAATACCTGTGTGTAACACTTTATACCCCCCAAGGAACCATGGACCTTGCCGTTGGTGGGGAGGCTTGTATGCCTCAGCTATACAGATGGGCATACCGTAGGTGCAACAACGACAGAGGGGTATCTGTTAAGTGGCCAGACAAACGTGTGGTTCCTGAAGAGGGGCAGCAGCCTTTTCAGTAGTTGCAGGGGCAAAAGACTGGTTGATTGACTGATCTGGCCTTGTAACACTAACCAAAACAGCCTTGCTTTGCTGGTACTGCAAACGACTGAAAGCAAGGGGAAACTACAGTCGTAATTTTTCCCGAGGGCATGCAGCTTTTCTGTATGGTTAAATGATGATGGCATCCTCTTGCGTAAAATATTCTGGAGGTAAAGTAGTCCCCCATTTGGATCTCTGGGTGGGGACTACTCAAGAGAATGTCGTTATCAGGAGAAAGAAAATTGGCATTCTACAGATTGGAGCGTGGAATGTCAGAGCCCTTAATCGGGCAGGTAAGTTAGAAAATTTAAAAAGGGAAATGGATAGGTTTAAGTTAGATATAGTGGGAATTAGTGAAGTTCGGTGGCAGGAGGAACAAGACTTTTGGTCAGGTGAACACAGGATTATAAAAACAAAATAAAATAGGGGCAATGCAGGAGAAGGTTTAATATCAAATAAAAAAATAGGAGTGTGGGTAAGCTACTACAAACAGCATAGTGAACACATTATTGTGGCCAAGATAGACATGAAGCCCATGCCTACTACAGTAGTACAAGTTTATATGCCAACTAGCTCTGCAGATGATGAAGAAATTGATGAAATGTATAATGAGATAAAAGAAATTATTCAGGTAGTCAAAGGAGACGAAAATTTAATAGTCATGGGTGACTGGAATTTCAGAGTAGGAAAAGGGAGAGAAGGAAACATAGCAGGTGAATACGGATTGGGGGTGAGAAATGAAAGAGGAAGCCATCTGGCAGAATTTTGTACAGAGCATAACTTAATCATAGTTAACACTTGGTTCAAGAATCATAAAAGAAGGTTGTATACATGGAAGAATCCTAGAAATACTAGAAGGTATCAGACAGATTATATAATGGTAAGACAGAGATTTAGGAACCAGTTTTTAAATTGTAAGACATTTCCAGGGGCAGATGTGGACTCCGAGCACACTCTATTGGTTATAAACTGTAGATTAAAACTGAAGAAACTGCAAAAAGGTGGGAACTTAAGGAGATGGGACCTGGATAAACTGACTAAACCATAGGTTGTACAGAGTTTCAGCGAGAGCATAAGGAGCAATTGACAGAAATGGGGGAAAGAAATACAGTAGAAGAAGAATGGATAGCTCTGAGGGATGAAGTAGTGAAGGCAGCAGAGGATCAAGTAGGTAAAAAGACGAGGGCTAGTAGAAATCCTAGGTTAACAGAAGAAATATTGAATTTAATTGATGAAAGGAGAAAATATAAAAACACAGTAAATGAAGCAGGCAAAAAGGAATACAAATGCCTCAAAAATGATATCGACAGGAAGTGCAAAATGGCTAAGCAGGGATGGCTAGAGTGCAAATTTATGAATGTAGAGGCTCGTCTCACTAGGGGTAAGATAGATACTGCCTACAGGAAAATTGAAGAGACCTTTGGAGAAAAGAGAGCCACTTGTATGAATATCAAGAGCTCAGATGGAAACCCAGTTCTAAGCAAAGAAGGGAAAGCACAAAGGTGGAAGGAGTACATAGAGGGTTTATACAACGGTGAAGTACTTGAGGACAATAATATGGAAATGGAAGAGGATGTAGATGAAGATGAAATGGGAGATACGATACTGCGTGAAGAGTTTGACAGAGCACTGAAAGACCTGAGTCGAAACAAGGCCCCCGGAGTAGACAACATTCCATTGGAACTACTGATGGCCTTGGGAGAGCCAGTCCTGACAAAACTCTACCATCTGGTGAGCAAGATGTATGAAACAGGCGAAATACCCTCAGACTTCAAGAAGAATATAATAATTCCAATCCCAAAGAAAGCAGGTGTTTACAGATGTGAAAATTACCGAACAATCAGTTTAATAAGCCACAGCTGCAAAATGCTAACACGAATTCTTTACAGACGAATGGAAAAACTGGTAGAAGCCGATCTCAGGGAAGATCAGTTTGGATTCCGTAGAAATACTGGAACACGTGAGGCAATACTGACCTTACAACTTATCTTAGAATAAAGATTAAGGAAATGCAAACCTATGTTTCTAGCATTTGTAGACTCAGAGAAAGCTTATGATAATGTTGACTGGAATACTCTCTTTCAAATTCTAAAGGTAGCAGGGGTAAAATACAGGGAGTGAAAGGCTATTTACAATTTGTACAGAAACCAGATGGCAGTTATAAGAGTCAGGGGACATGAAAGGGAAGCAGTTGTTGGGAAGGGAGTAAGACAGGGTTGTAGCCTCTCCCCGATGTTATTCAATCTGTATATTGAGCAAGCAGTAAAGGAAACAAAAGAAAAATTCGGAGTAGGTATTAAAATCCATGGAGAAGAAATAAAAACTTTGAGGTTCGCCGATGACATTGTAATTCTGTCAGAGACAGAAAAGGACTTGGAAGAGCAGTTGAACGGAATGGACAGTGTCTTGAAGGGAAGGTATAAGATGAACATCAACAAAAGCAAAATGAGGATGATGGAATGTAGTCGAATTAAGGCAGGTGATGCTGAGGGAATTAGATTAGGAAATGAGACACTTAAAGTAGTAAAGGAGTTTTGCTATTTGGGGAGCAAAATAACTGATGATGTTCAAAGTAGAGAGGATATAAAATGTAGGCTGGCAATGGCAAGGAAGGCGTTTCTGAAGAAGAGAAATTTGTTAACATTGAGTACAGATTTAAGTGTCAGGAAGTCGGTTCTGAAAGTGTTTGTATGGAGTGTAGCAATGTATGGAAGTGAAACATGGACGATAAATAGTTTGGACAAGAAGAGAATAGAAGCTCTTGAAATGTGGTGCTACAGAAGAATGCTCAAGATTAGATGGGTAGATCACATAACTAATGAGGAGGTAGTGAATAGAATTGGAGAGAAGAGGAGTTTGTGGCACAACTTGACAAGAAGAAGGGATCGGTTGGTAGGACATGTTCTGAGGCATGAAGGGATCACAAATTTAGCATTGGAGGGCAGTGTGGAGGGTAAAAATCGTAGAGGGAGACCAAGAGATGAATACACTAAGCAGATTCAGAAGTGATGTAGGTTGCAGTAAGTACTGGGAGATGAAGAAGCTTGCACGGGATAGAGTAGCATGGAGAGCTGCATCAAACCAGACTCAGGACTGAAGACTACAACAACAACAACAACAACAACACTTTGCAGGGATATGAAATGGAATGATCACATAGGTTCAGTCATGGGTAAAGCAAGTAGACTTTCATTTCTTGGTAGAAGACATTGTTTGAAAGTCACTCATGCAACCCATCCTAGAATATTGTCAAATGTGTGGGATTAATACCAGATAGGACTAACAGGGAATCTTGAACATATACAGAGAAGGGCAGCATGAATGGCCACAGGTTTGTTTAGTCCATGGGGTAGTGTCACAGAGATACTGATGGAACTGGACCTGCACACTCTTGAAGACAGACATAAACTGTCCCGAGAAACTCTATTTACAAAGTTTCAAGGACCAGCTTTAAATGATTACTCTAGGGTGATACTACAACCCCCTATGTATTGCCCACACAGAGATCATGGGATTAGAGTAATAATCTGCATGTACAGAGCCATTCAAACTATCATTCTTCCCACACTCCATAAGTGAATGGAACAGGAAGAAACCCTAATAACTAGTACAATGGAATGTACCTTCCGCCATGCACCTCACAGTGTTTTGCAAGGTGTAGATGTAAATAGATGTAGATGATTTTTGAACACATGTCATGTGACAATAATATGAGGGCTCACTGCAGTTATTTGTCATGCCAGGTAACAGACCCTTCCAATGATGACTGTCTGCATACACAGCTAAGTTTAACTGAATTACTGTGCTACACATTTTGCAGTGTATTGTAGTTGCTCAGTTGCTACTTTTAACAGATTTTCAGATCTTGCACAATGCCCATAGGTTGTTAATGGGTAATGCTGCCATCTGTTAGTTGTTTATCAATCCACCTTTTACCTAGGCCTGCTAAGACAATTGCAATCATCTCACGATGTCTGGCACGGAAATGTATTTTTAATTAAGTACACAACTTTAATGAGACAACCCCTACTGAATATTGTGCATTTTCTAAAGATGGATTACAGGAACTATTGTGTACATTGATAACAAAATGTATAACCTCCTCAACAACACTGATTACAGCGCTGTTTGTCCAAATCTGATGAATATATATATCCAGCCAAGTGCAATATCTTAAGCACACCATGGGGAATAGAAGGGAAGCTGATGAATTCCATGACCCACAAAACCATCTGTGATGAATAAACTGCCACAACCATCATATCAGACTGTCCACTACAAAACGTGAGATATTTTCATGAGATGTTGTGATCTGGGCTCATTTTTGGGAACAGTTTCAGCAGTGCATTGATCAGGATCCCACAATATCCATTGTTCATAAACACATATTTTTGTGTGGTTTCTAGCCAAAGTATTTAGCTAATGATATCACTGTGATCTATGACATGTAAGAAGAAACTAAGAGAATCCTCAAAGGACACTATGATGATAAAAATAGAATTGTACAAGTTCTCCTGGATTATTAGGAATTTATTTAACCTGCATGCTTTTTGAATCTGGAATCACTTAATTTATTGATTGAGTAAGATCTCAGCAGCACAGAGCAATGTCACATCTGTCAGTAAAATAAACACAATTACACCAAACTTCACATTCTTGCAAATAACTTGGGCACACAACATAGGACAGAAAGGACAAGTAAATGTACTCAATGTGTTCTGGGCAATGGAAACCACGCATCCTTCTTAGCAAAGCCATAACACAAGACTTGAAACTGCCTGCCTTGGACCAATGAAAGCATAGTATTTGCACATTCAAATTCAGACTAGATCCTAGCAATAGCATAACCTTGTCAGTTTAGGAATTAGAGGAGTGTGGACTAATTTTATGACTTAAATCTGTACATATGAAAGTGACCACTGCTTCATGTCTCAGCCCAGAGTTACACAAGATATTAAGACTGTGGCACATGTCCACACACTGCAGTTAGCTGATCCAGAGACAGATACTGAAGAAGATGTGACCATTGAGCTTTTAATTGTTAGTGATTATTACTGGAAGATTGTCATTGATCCACATCTATAGTTAACAGATGACCATTTGAGAGCATTCTTGGATCTACAAACAACTGGCGTAGCGGCATATTGTGATACAGTAAAGACTAATAAAGATTCTGTCCTCCCTCAAGAATTTCAGGTATCTTATCTTGTGGGTGTCCATCATAGAGCTGTTTGTTTGTCTAAGAAACAAAATATTATTCTATGTTCTATGAACGAACTGAATGCAGAAAGTAGATTTATTTAGTTTGCTTAAAATACTTCTTAGCAATGATTCCTAAAAGGACATTTAACACTATTTTATGTTGAACTACATTATAAAACAGCTGCCCCAATAGCTGAGAGGTCAGCACAGCTGAATGCCATCTTGTGGATGCAGGTTTGATCCTGGTACTGCTCAGCCTTGAGAAGTCAACTGAGAAGCTACTCAACTGTATGGTAGTGCTTCTAAGATCAAGAAACCAGACAACAGCCAGGAGAGAGGTGTGCCTACTACATACTCCTCCATACTTTCATCTGATGACACCACCGACAGAGGATAGCACAGTGGTTGCTTGGACCTAAGTGGCCCTACTAGGGCCAGAAAGCAGAACCTTACCTTTTTTTACACTACAAAGTATCAGGTAGGACTTGCTCCTCCTGAAGACCCAAGTAACACAAGGCAGCTAAGAAGGAAACTTGGTAAAATAAAGTGGAGGATCATTTTCGATGCATCTTCTCACTAGATCAATGCACCAATCCAACAACACTTTAAAGAGATGGGGCAAAATCTTCTGCCAGAAATACTTGCTGTTTAGTTACAGTTCTGTTTATATCCTATGGCTACCATAGCAATTTCTGTAAGCATTTCTGCAGCATGTCTTGCATTAAGATGTCAGGGACCTGACAAGATTTCTGTGGCATAATGTTTTTCGAGATAGTCATGGAAACTGCCATACCATCAACAAACTAACATCTTACACATCTTAGTATTTCACTAGACTTCCATTTGACCTGACAGCAGTTCATTCTCACCTTTGACAATGCTACAAGAACATGTTTCTAGACATGAGACTGCATTTTCCATTGCCACACAGGTACTAACTCTCAATGTTTTAATGGACAACTTCACATTTGGTTCAAAAAACAACAATGAAGCTATTGCTATGTATTATGAACTAACAGTTCTCTTAAAATTATTGAACTTCCGATTAACGAAATGGACCACTACTTCAAATCAGTTGCCAGACATGTGGAGAACCAAAGGGTGAGATGTTAATAGAGATACTCAAGTTTCAGGCATATACTGCAACATGACAATGACTAGCTTCTACATTAATATGATTGGTGTCACAGAAAATTAATGTAGCTAAATTTTATGACCCACTAGCACTGTTATCTATTGAGGAGCCACTTAAGTGAGAAATAGCAGCTCCACTCACAAGAAGCGACAATGGCCGGGAGAGTGGTCTGCTGACCACATGCCCTCAATGTCCACATCCAGTGGTTCCTGTTGAGAGTATGAGGTGGCACTCAGTCAGTACTGTTGGGCCTTTTGAGGCAGAGAGGACTGCTCTCTCCTGTGTCAACCATGGCAAAACATGGTGTAGGGGAACTGACTGAAACGAACTGCTACCCAACTATCTGGCAACATGATGGAATACTTGGGTGTCCACTTTACCTTCATTGTCTTGCATTTGTATCCTGTGATGGATGGATATCAACTAGTAAAAATCACAATGTTCAGATTTCCATATTTTGTGATACTCCAGGATGAGCATATGTTGCAGCTCAGTACATCCACAGTGTTTTACACAGCAACACAATGATTCGCTTAAGGTATTGTTGTGGATAGACACTACAGTCACCCTAGGCTGGACACACAGTGATTCTGATTGACAGAAGACTTTCATCTGTAACAGGGTAACAGAAATTCGTATATATATATATATATATATATATATATATATATATATATATATATATATATATATATATATATATATATATATATATATATATATATATATATATATATACACATCTCCTAATCACTGGAGACATTCTCCCAGACCCAACAGATCATCAAACATGGGGACTTCTTGGCAATCAAATCTAATCTGTGCATGTTCGGAGGAAAGAGCCAAGATCCCCACTTACAGAACAAATACATTGTTGAATCCTTTTACTGTCACTGGCATAGACTTTTCAGGTCCTCTCTACATGAGTATAGGCATGACCATGGAAAAGGCCTATTTAACACTCTTCACTTGTGCAACAACCCACACAATACATTCAGAACTTTGCTCCGACATGAATATTGGCACTTTTTTATGGCTTTACAGAGCTTAACTAATAGAGGTGGATTGCCACACACATCCTACACTGCCAATGCAAAGACTTTTCATGCTGACAACAAAGAATTTTTGGAGCTATGCAACACACTGACCACCTCAGAGACCTATCATTCCCCACCAAAAACAAAATCATATGGAAGTTCATTGTAACATGGGCATCTTTCCAGAGAAGATTGTGGAAGAAGATGGTGGACATCATCAAGTGATGCTTACAGAAAGGTTGAGACAATCAAGAGTAACTGCAGAACAGCTCTTACCACCTTGGTCAGTACTGAAGCTGCAGTGAACTCAAGGGCTACCTCTCCAAGAGATGATGCACAATCTCTGTTAATGACTTCCAAAGGACAATTAAATGTTCCCACTGGACCAGAAACTGCAGTCACACACTGTTTGACCAAATAATTTATCTACAGCAGTAACTAGCAGATGCCTCCGAGGAAAGATGGACCATGGAATATCTCATAGAGTTTATGAGCTTTTGTGCAAGTCAGAGGCACATGTGCAAGATGTATTGACTTCTGACCTGATGATCTGGCTTTGGTTCAAGAGGACAAATGCACAGGACATGTCTGGAGGAAAGGAAAAATAAAAAGTTGTGTACAGGAAGAGACAATAAAATAAGGAAAATAATACTGTGCACATCAGCAGGGGAGCAGATAGCATGCTCAGTTCAGCTGATCATCCCATGGAGGTTAACCAGGGTGGTGACGATGTTGGAAATTGATGTAGTCAAGACATTTATATTGGTGATCGGTAATGCTGATTCCTAATATACGACTTGTTGTAAACTCTTTTGTTGTATACAGTTTGTGACTTGTAAATACAGACTTCAGATTACTGCTTACTGCTGTCATTCAAGGCAACTTATAAAGAAAATAAAGAAACAGCAACTACTGCATAACAAGTGTAAAAACATGTGTAGAGGTATAATTATAAAAATGGTGAATGAAATACTTTTGGCTGTCTAAAAGGTAATGTATGAGGCCTACAATGGCTATTATAGCAGAATCTTGTCAAAAGATCTCTTACAAAAACCAGACAACTTCTGGTCATGTGTAAAGGCTGCCAATGGTGCCAAAGTTAGTGTCCAGATATTTGTAGATAAGAGAGGAACATTAATTGAGAGTAGCAAAGCAAAAATAGAAATACTGAACTCAGTTTCCAAATGCTCCTTTACAAAATAAGATACAGGAGTACTGTTACAGCTTAATTCTTACACTATTGAAAAGATTAATAGAGATATAAAATCCCTGTTAGATTGTATACAGAATTTGTGGCTGAATTAGCTCCCATTTTAAACATAACACACCACAGATGCGCTCCCCCCCCCCCCCCCCCCCCCCGCCCCTTCCCCACACACACACACACACACACACAAAAATCCCCCCGGAAAAAAAAGGGCTGTGCTCAGTAATTAGGATGCACAAGTCAAAACCATTTACTAGAAGGGTATCAGAAATGATCCATACATCCACAACCAGAAAACATTGGTTGTGTGAAACCCACTTTTTTCTCACACAACGTTCATCATCAAACAAAATTTGTGACTGCACTGTAGATTTCTTGGCAGGGAGGAGACAGCAAGATATTTTGAATGGAAAGTCATCAACAGAGGTAGAAGTAAATTCAGGTATGGGCCAAGAAAATGTATTGGGACTCTTGCTATTCAAGTTGTAAATTAATTATAAGGCAGACAATATTAACAGTATTCTCATACCTTTTGCAGATTATGCAGTTATCTATAGAGAAGACTTTGGTTCACTAATAAGGCACTAGGAAAATGTAATCAGTCTACAAATGCATAAAAAGTTTTCAGCATAATTGATGCATCAAATTCAGGTGCAATCCTAAGCTTTTGAAGAATGCCTCCATCCTTGCCACCAGGGGCTAAGTCTGAATGTCATAAAACAGGTGAGGCTCCGACTTATCCAGAGGACAGCATCTGATTAGCCAGAGTACATCATGATGACAGCACAGAAATGGTACATACTGAGGTGGCACCCTCCATGTCAATAAACATTTTTGAACTTTCTATCCAGTACTGCTTGCAGACCATCCCTTGCTTCAGGCAGTAAACTGCAAGAATTCTTCTTCTGTGCTCTTTTGCTATCAGGTGCATGCCTCCATGAAGAAATGCATATCAAGTGTCTCCATTGAAAATGTTTTCACATACTATGTGAGGTACCACTCCTTCTCTAATTATACAAAAGCTGTGTTTCAAGAGACATTCTGTAATCTTAGACTTGAACAGGAGGCAGATTACATTATTTGCAGGACTAATAATTGTCACTGTGAACGTCAAGCCACATCTACACATAATGGGTATAGAGAAAGAAGCTGCTAAGTGTAAACTATGTGGTATGGGGGATGAAACCACACGGCATCTAATCTTCCAGTGAAAAGCATTTGATGTCAAAAGCCACAGAATTTGGTTCTTTAAGCCCTGAAGAAATTATGTCATCATGTCTAATAAGTAGCCAGTGAAGAGTTCCCTACAACTCTTTAAGGGAACTGGTTGGCTTTCTAGAATCACAGTGAGTAAAACAACACAATAAACTCAGTTTTGGTGGGAGCAATGGTTTTTTCTCCCTGAACAATCAAATTAAATCAAACCTAGATATGTAAATCTTATAAATAGAGCTACTCTTGAGCCTTTTTAATGACTCCTCATAGTAGTTTACAAATTAATATGTTGTTAAGCATAGTAAAAAATAGTTGTTGTCACATTGTTATTCTTTTTTAACCCACTACCTGACCATATTAATTTCCAGAAATTTCCCTTGTTCCATGTACTGAACTGTGATGAGATGAAACAAATCTAATTCACCCAGCAAAGCTTCCATATAAAATTTCTGGTTTCTGAAATTCTTCCAGGTAAAAAACTTTCACATTTCCAACATATTTTTGTTTCAGTCTTTTAAACTGGGAAACACATTCTTGCAGAATGAGGACACTTTTAACTTTTTGTATCTTTGCCCATAACCTGATGAACAGTTTTGTTAAACGGCAAAGATAATTTGTCTTCAATATTTATTCACGTAGGAGAACAACATGAACAAACAGTGACATTTTCAAAGTTACACTTTCAACAGACACATTGTTGTTGTGGTCTTCAGTCCTGAGACTGGTTTGATCCAGCTCTCCATGCTACTCTATCCTGTGCAAGCTACTTCATTTCCCAGTACTTACTGCAACCTACATCCTTCTGAATCTGTTCAGTGTATTCATACCTTGTCTCCCTCTACAATTTTTACCCTCCACACTGCCCTCCAATGCTAAATTTGTGATCCTGCAATGCCTCAGAACATGTCCTACCAACCGGTCCCTTCTTATTGTCAATTGTGCCACAAACTCCTCTTCTCCCCAATTCTATTCAATATATCCTCATTAGTTATGTGATCTACCCATCTAATCTTGAGCATTCTTCTGTAGCACCACATTTCAAAAGCTTCTATTCTCTTCTTGTCCAAACTATTTATCGTCCATGTTTCACTTCCATACATGGCTACACTCCATACAAATACTTTCAGAAACGACTTCCTGACACTTAAATCTATACTCGATGTTAACAAATTTCTCTTCTTCAGAAACGCCTTCCTTGTCATTGCCAGCCTACATTTTATATCCTCTCTACTTTGACCATCATCAGTTATTTTGCTCCCCAAATAGCAAAACTCCTTTACTATTTTAAGTGTCTCATTTCCTAATCTAATTCCCTCAGCATCACCCGACTTAATTCGACTACATTCCATTATCCTCATTTTGCTTTTGTTGATGTTCATCTTATATCCTCCTTTCAAGACACTGTCCATTCTGTTCAACTGCTCTTCCAAGTCCTTTGCTGTCTCTGACAGAATTGCAACATCATCAGCGAACCTCAAAGTTTTTATTTCTTCTCCATGGATTTTAATACCTACTTCAAATTTTTCTTTTGTTTTCTTTACTGCTTGCTCGATATACAGATTGAATAACATCGAGGAGAGGCTACAGCCCTGTCTCACTCCCTTCCCAACCGCTGCTTCCCTTTCATGTGCCTCGACTCTCTCCTGATAACGACGTCCTCTTGAGTAGTCCCTGCCCGGAGATCCGAATGGGGGACTATTTTACCTCCAGAATATTTTACCCAAGAAGATGCCATCATTATTTAACCATACAGTAAAGCTGCATGCCCTCGGGAAAAATTACGGCTGTAGTTTCCCCTTGCTTTCAGCCGTTCACAGTACCAGCACAGCAAGGCACGTTAACAATACAGAAAACCAAAGAGAAAATAAAATGATAAGAGTGCTCTGCTACAGCACATTATATAGTCTACTCAGAGATGCAAGTAATAGAAAAATCTTGTTTCCAACAAAATGTGTCTCAAATATTTATACTATCTATTGTTGCCAGCTGGATGAAGCTTTTCCTTGCTTATCTTAGGTAATAGGTCACATACGTTTTCAGTTTAGTAAATAGAGTGTTCTGTTAATCACCCCTTTTTACTGTTTGCCTGTTACCTTTCTCCATCCTTCATTGTCTCCCTCCCTCCCCTCCCCCCTTCTCCCACCAAGACTGGCTTTGTTGAAATTCCTCATTTGTGACTTATGCTGAAGAGCAATCCATTTCAATAAGCTTTCTGCTTTGCTGAAAAGAATACCTGTCCTACTCCCTTTTCTAGCCTATTGCAGTGCTCCACCAGGAACACTCACAGGTTACATAATACATAGGAGTATCCACTTTTATCATTCATAATTGTGCAGTTTGGGGAACCTACAAAATCTAGATCAAACTTTTCAAAAACACATATAAGCAGTTAGTAGTTTAATACCTTCTGACCATCTTCTACTTCCAAATTTTCTCCACTCAGCTTGTGTTCATTCATGGATACTTTTTGGCCATTGGTTATTATCAATCCATTACAAGTGGCAATATCAGTTAATATTTTGCTGTCTATGGCCTATGATTGATTTTTACAGCAAGACTTTTGTTTTTATTGTAATCTGTCATTCCTTAGCAAGGAGTAAGTTAGTCAATTACTCTTTTCCTTGCCAAATTTTACTTGTAATGTCTTGTGTGCTTATTTCATTCATTATAAAAGTGAAATTCAATTATTTAAATATACAGACATTTTTAATTTTGCAACCAAGTCATATCATTTGTCTCCATCCACTACCATGTATTCCATATTTTTGAAGTTTATTCTCAGTCCCCATTTTCAATATTCTTCATGCAGTTTGCTGGACATATAACTGGAGTCATCTTTGTCTGCTGCTGTACAGTATTTCTTGTCCTACATGGGTTCTCATTCCATGACATTATCTTTTCCAGTTCTGCAAAACTTCTTCTAAGTATGCTAATGAGCACCCTTGTCTTAGACCCTTGTTTGCAGAGAAATCTTGGGAAATTTTAGTATCTACATTGATCGTACTGTTGTAACCATCATGTAAGTTTCTTACTGCCTGGACGTACTTATTACTGATACCAAATTTTTGCACTGCAACCCACAAATTACTTCGTGATATTGCTTACTCATCCAGCAGTCAGTTCTTCAAAGTAACTGATACCAGTTCTCAAGGACGAAAGTATACACCATGAACAATTCGACAGACACCCTTATCATCTAATTCACTATGTCTTAACAGAAGCAGAATGATACATCAGGAGGTGATTACATTTCCTTTTGATTTTACTGCTCAGCAACCATTAAATGTATGAAAAAATAAGTTAAATCATTGTAGCACAAACAATAGTCTCAGTAACCAATGGAGGGGTGAAAGGAGGTATCATGGATTATGAGTTATGATATACACATTGTGGAACTCAGATATGAATGTCTTCATATGGCTGATACCTTTTGAACAGTATTTATTTGTGTGTGATAGTGAAGTTTTGTGTGTATGCATACACATACACATATGTACAACCTACTTCCATTGGATGAAAACTTAGCGGACAGTCTTCCTCATGGATTAAACAACGTAATAATAGTTAAAGGAGGTACAGACACTATTACTCACATGGCTGACAGTCTTAGATCAAACATCAATATATGTCTGGAGATTTTTGGGAGTGTAGTTTGCATGTCAAGTCCAAATATTGCTAACATTATAGATAAATGAGTAGGCTGCCTTCTGATTTAAGTGAGCTATTTTAAAGAGGGCTGATGGTCACACAGGGCATCTGAAACAATTTTAATTTCAAATGGAGAAAGGAGGGAAAGGACATAGGCAGGAAGTATGAATATAACAAGCCACAACCTGTTGTGCGGTCAGGCGAAATATCAGTTCTGAACATAATGTTTAGTATAGCTTTATTTACTAAAAAAATCATAACTACTTCTTCTCTGTGTGCAATAACAGATAACTTTTGCCTTGCTAAGATGCAACCAATTATGTAACCTTGAATAAATGTGTATATTGCACAGTGATAATTTTGTGCAATATTGACTGTAACTAAGTACAATGGTATAAGGAAAAGGATAGATTACTACTCAGCAAAAAATAATGCATTCAGCTACAGACAGGCACAATGAAAAGGCTGTCACACATTTAGCTTTTGGCCAATGCTAAATGTGTAACAGTCTTTTCATTGGGCCTGTCTGTAACTCAACATGCCATCTTTATGGTCAGTAGCAATCTAGCCTTTTCCTCATATTGTTGATGTTCCTACCTGAAGTTTCCATTGTTAGTAACAAAATGTAATCTGGGAAAAGATTTTAAAGATCTTGTGTGCTATTCTTCACTAGACCATGGAGAAATTGTGCTTCCCTCTAAATAATTTCTAAAATGTAAAGACTGTTTTCTCTCTTTGCCTTAAAAATAGGAAAGTCTTGTATAGGTATGTTATTAATATTAATACTTGTTAATAAAATGTGTCAGACTATGTGGAAAGAAAAAAATTCCAAGATTTGACTAGGTTTTGCTAACAGCGCAAGAATGATTATAAGAAAATGGAAAAGATTAACATTAGGAAAAAAAGTAAATACAGATTTTGGAAAATGTAATTATAGGCCTAATCTATCTTTAGAATTGCATTCAGTAAATGATTCAAATTTACAACCATTACAGCAGAGCAGTAAAAAACTACAGAACAATTATCTGTATATGTTTGCCAACTACTTTCTGATCAGTTTTTCTTGAAACATTTTATTCAGATCTGTGGGATGCTGTAACATTCAAAATGCTTGAACTATTGTATCATTCAGTACATAAGTGGACAGAACAAATACAACAGGGCTTTTTCAAGTTGGAGCTTATTCCATCTCCTGAATATGAAGAAAAACAAATGTATCTTGAGATCCCTGGAGAAACTTCTGTATTACCATAGTGCTGACCTAACAGATCAGGCACAATGCACATGAGAAGATAAAACCAGCTACAACAGTCTACATCCCACAACCCACAGCAAAACAATATTATTTGCCCAGTGCATAATGCTTTTGTGAGATTTTTGTTTCTGAGTAAACTATTTTTACTTATTCATGTGTGTCCTTTCTCTTTTATTCCATATTCTTCCTTGTCACCTCAGAAAGAAAATTATGGTTATTAATGCAACCCCCTCTCTATTTTCAGGAAATTCATTGTACAGTGCATGGTGCAAAATATTGTGAAGCAGAATTAATCACTCCCTCTCCTGTTCTATTCATGTATTAAACAATGAGAAAAATGATGATACATGCTTTAGATTATTTCTACAGTGTTAGGTGTTTGGTATACATTGTTACTGAATTATCCATTTTCTTACAGGAGACTGTTCACATATGAGATCTACACAATATTTTGCTGAATCTGTAACATCTCCTTCAGCCTTTCTCGGGTACCAATGCGATGACTGGGACACATATAGCAGTTGCTACGGACGACCATGGGCTGCCATGGGAGCACATGTTGACCCCAGGTAAAATATCACTTTTGTGCATATGCACACACACACACACACACACACACACACACACACAGAGAGAGAGAGAGAGAGAGAGAGAGAGAGAGAGAGAGAGAGAGAGAGAACAAGATTATTTTTATCATTTTTATCTGCATGTGCACTCAAGGTTTTCTCTTTGGGGAAGATGGATGCCCATCTGTTTTTGTGTGCTTCCTCATACTCATGTATACTCTCATTGTCATCTTCAGTTATTTGA
Source organism: Schistocerca piceifrons (assembly GCF_021461385.2). Taxonomy (NCBI): domain Eukaryota; kingdom Metazoa; phylum Arthropoda; class Insecta; order Orthoptera; family Acrididae; genus Schistocerca; species Schistocerca piceifrons. The sequence goes on from NC_060140.1 coordinate 106,024,047, forward strand.
CATCTACTGCGAGATAAAGATCTCTTCTATAACTTTCCATGTGTTGGCTGGAATCCCCCCCACCAGCACAGGGCTGGACACCGTCTTCTGGTGGCATACAGGTGGCCCACTCAATGCTTTATTGGCACAGGAGGCTGCAGAACAGTAGTTATGAAAGATTATGTCTGACTGAAACCGCACTCTTTTCTTGAAGATGAGAATTAGTCAACTCATTGAAACATTGATTCATGATGATGCTGCCACTTGACTGGTAACTTAAGATGATGTGATCAGTGTTGAATGATTTGCATGTAGTAAATGTTGTTTTCTGAAAGATACTGATTGATTCTGCACAAACGGGCTGGCTTTAAACTTTGAAAAATCATAGCTTCTCCAGTTCTGTACTCTCAGAAACATTCCCTTTCCTATTAACCTAGCATACCAATAGTAATGGTAAATAGTCTAGAAAGTTTTGACTTCTTAGGTGTGGACATTGATGAAAACTTAAACTGGAAAAACTATATGGTAGACCCACTAACATGTTTAGATTTGGTTACTTTTATGTAATAATAACTACCAACTTTGTGGATACAGAAGTAAATAAGCTAATGTATTTTGTGTATTTTCATTCACTGATATCTTATGGGATAATAGTCTGGGGTACTCCTCACAAAAAGTATTTTTTGCAAAAACAAAAGTGATTAGAATTATGTGTGGGATTCACACAAATACATCTTGCAGGTATCTCTTTAAGCAGTTCACAATATAAACCTGAGCTTCATAGTACATTTGTTAAATTATGACACTTCTTATGAACAACTGATCTGAGTTTGAGACTAAGAGATATTCACATGTGCAACAGTACAACAGAAAAATGATCTCTATTGCCCTTTAATATATCTAACTGTGGCACAGAAAGCAAGAACATATGCAGCTATAAGACTCTTTGACAATCTACCCAGAGAAATAAAATGTCTGACAGATAGTAGATGTTTTTAAAATATTGATTAAAATTGCTTTGTCTTACCACCTCCTTCTGTACCTTAGAGGAATTCTTGAATATAAATAATGAATATAAATAACTTGTACAGAAAAAAAACAGTAAATGGTCAGCATGTAGCTCCATAAATATTTTTCCATCTTACAATACAGGGTGGTTAGAAACAGTCTGAAAACATTGTAAGGGTGTTGCAGGTTAGGTTGTCCTGAGAAATAATTTAAGAAAAAATTTGATACATTGTGCCTTTTCTGAGTTAGTTGGCATTGAAGTTAGCCAATCAGGCCACTGCACTAAAAAGTTCAAGTATCCCACCAGATACAGCTAGTGTTAGTTGTTCTCATAGCATTGATGATACTGCATGAGACTGCTTAACCTGTAAATTCTTACTACTGTCCCATATCCAGTTTTCATATTGCTCTCTTGAAGAACGCATTTGGTGACACAATCTCTGGCTGGCCACTTGAATTTGCATGTGCAAATACCTGACTGGCTAACTTCAATGATAATTAACTCAGTAACAGTGCAACATTTTTTTTTCTGAAACATTATTTCTCTGCACAACCTACCTGCAACATACATACAGGCTTTGCAGACTTTTCCTGACCACCCTTTGTGCCTGGAAAGGGTAGACTGCTACTCACCATATAGAGGTGGTGTTGAGTCACAGACAGGCACAATGAAAAAGACTGCTGTCCTACCAAAGCGTTTAGACAAAGTCCTTCTTTTGGGCACTGAAGGCTGACTGTGACTATGTCTGATGAAGTAGTGACCTGTTAGGATCTTTAGTGGGGCTAAGGAGAAGGTATGAGATGGGAAGTGGCAGTGATAGCAGGATATGGGTGGAGGAAGATTCTAGTCCTGCCTGTTGGAAGATACAGGGACAGGACAGGATAGGGCTGTTAGTTACAGTGTCGGAAGGCTTTGAGGGGAGGGAGAGGGGGGGATGAGAGGTAGAGAAGGGGAAAGGACTTGTAGTGCATTGATAAGATAGATGTGACTGGAGAGACACAGAAGGTCTGTTTCTGGACAAGCTTGGGAGAGTAATTTTGGTCTGTGAAGACCTCCATGAGACCCATGTCATATTTGGTGATGGACTTTTCATCATTACAGATGAGATACTGACAAGTGGTGAGGCTATATCAAAGTGGAAGTATTGTGTGTGGTTGGTAGGTTTTATGTGGATGGAGATACTTATGTAGACATCCTTGAAGCTGAAGTCTGCATCGAGGAATGTGGCTTCTTGGATCGAACAGGGTCAGGCGGTGTGAATGCTGGAGTGGGTGTTGTGGTTCTGCAGTAATGCAGATAGGTTGTCCTCATACGATCACGAAGATATCATCAAGGGATCCGAACCAGGTGAGTGGTTTGAGATTCTGGGCAGACAGGAAGAATTCCTCTAGATGCTCTAAGAATAGGTTGGTATAGGATGATGCCATGTGGCCATTCATTGCTTTCCCACGATTTTGTTTGTAGATAACGCCTGCAAGGAGAAGTAATTGTGGGTGAGGATATAGTTGGTCATAGTGATCAGGAATAAGATAGTATGTTTAGAGTCAGTCAGGCATTTGAAAAGGTAGTATTCAATAGCCATCAGGCCAGGGATGCTGGAGAAGTTAGTGAAGGGGGAGGTGACATCAATAGTTATGAGTAAGGCACCAGGTGATAAAGAAACAGGAACTGCGAAGAGTCACCAAATGATTGGTGTCTTTTATATAAGAGTGTATATTATGGATAATAGGCTGAAGCTGTTGATCCATGAGAGCAGAGGTTCCCCCCGTGGGAGTACAGTAGTCAGCCTCAGTGGGGCATCTTGGGTGACTGGGCTTATCGAATTTAGGAAGCATGTAGAAGGTAGGACTGCAGGGAGTGGTGGAAGTGAGGAGAGTACAGACTCAAGGAGAAGTTTTGAGATAGGCCTAAGGATTGGAGGAGGGGCTGGAGATCATGTTGGATTTCTGGCATGGAGTCACCGTAACAGGAGCCCTCCACCAGGTAATTCTACATCTACATCTACATGACTACTCTGCAATTCACATTTAAGTGCTTGGCAGAGGGTTCGTCGAACCACAATCGTACTATCTCTCTACCATTCCACTCCCGAACAGTGCACGGAAAAAACGAACACCTAAACCTTTCTGTTCGAGCTCTGATTTCTCTTATTTTATTTTGATGATCATTCCTACCTATGTAGGTTGGGCTCAACAAAATATTTTCGCATTTGGAAGAGAAAGTTGGTGACTGAAATTTCGTAAATAGATCTCGCCACAATGAAAAACGTCTTTGCTTTAATGACTTCCATCCCAACTCGCATATCATATCTGCCACACTCTCTCCCCTATTACGTGATAATACAAAATGAGCTGCCCTTTTTTGCACCCTTTTGATGTCCTCCGTCAATCCCACCTGGTAAGGATCCCACACCGTGCAGCAATATTCTAACAGAGGACGTACAAGTGTAGTGTAAGCTGTCTCTGTAGTGGACTTGTTGCATCTTCTAAGTGTCCTGCCAATGAAATGCAACCTTTGGCTCGCCTTCCCCACAATATTGTCTATGTGATCCTTCCAATTGAAGTTGTTTGTAATTTAAACACCCAGGTACTTAATTGAATTGACAGCCTTGAGAATTGTACTATTTATCGAGTAATCGAATTCCAACGGATTCCTTTTGGAACTCACGTGGATCACCTCACAATTTTCGTTATTTAGCATCAACTGCCACCTGCCACACCATACAGCAATCTTTTCTAAATCACTTTGCAACTGATACTGGTCTTCGGTTGACCTTACTAGATGGTAAATTACAGCATCATCTGCGAACAACCTAAGAGAACTGCTCAGATTGTCACCCAGGTCATTTATATAGATCAGGAACAGCAGAGGTCCCAGGACACTTCCCTGGGGAACACCTGATATCACTTCAGTTCATAACGACAGCACTGAAGCCTCTGTCATCAGGTCAGAGCTAGTATGTGTGTTTTCTACTGCAGAAGTAAGATTTTGTCCAAAATCTTTAATATTTTAGCAGACTTATACATTGTGCCTCTCTGGGACACAGTGCCTCCTCTATGTGGAGAGTAGCAGTCTATCCTTTCCATATTGTTGTTATTTTATCTTGGACCTTTCTTTATGTATCAACAGTGTATGTATTCTATGTTTGTTCTGATGACATGTTCCACATCATCTGTAGAACAAGTAAATAACTAACTAACTTGTAAGTCCCTATCTCAGTGCTGTACTACTAGATGGAAACATACTTTGTTACAGCAATACCAAAGGGGTATACTTCATGAAAACTGCCAGTTCATCACCATATGGTCTTGGTTTATTAGGATGAGCACAACATATGCAAAGAACAGGAATTGGTTGCTGCAATACAGGACCACAAGACTGGTAGACATTGATGCTGGAGATGCAGTTTAGTGCATAAAACATTATCACACATGAATAGTCATCTAAATCAATGCACTTCTGTGGAAAAATTTCTGTTCCAAAAAATTATGTTTATGGAACAAAAAATATGTATTAAGAAAAAATATGACATTTTAAAAAAAGCTTGTACATTGTTTGAAATATATAATGTCCTAAAATGAGGCATTGTTATTCAGTTTAAAAGACAAATTTCAGTTGAGAACACTGTTAAAATTACAAGACATAATGACTAAAGAGGAACTTTGGAAATGGAAACTTGCTCTCCAACAATGAACTTCCACCCTCCCCACCTCCCTCCTCCCCACCAAAATAATTGGGAATAAAACTTTCTACCTCCCTTTTTAATTTTCCCTAGTTTCCTCTGTCCCTTTCTTCCTATTTCTTAACTGCATCATTCTTTTCACACTTTTCCTCTTTTAATACACCTATACTTCTCTATCTCAGCCTTCTGTCATCTCATAACTGAATCTTATTAGTGTATTAACTTTGACAGCCCACACTTTCTCCTTAATTTTTGCTTTTGAGAGTCATCACACCAAGTTCTAAATAGCTTAACCATTCACTCTTTCTAACTTTCCTTGACAGAGACCTCTTTCCTTTCTGAAGGTGCAGTAGCTTCACACGTTGGTGTTGCTATACTGTAAGTAGGTAATACTAAGAATTTCACTTCTTGAAGAAAAGTGTGTAATTTTGACATTTTATTTTTATTAACAATAGTTACTGTCATTTGAAACATTCTTTTCTGGCATATAATGAGTTACCATATATGCTACAATATAGACACATGCTAGTAATAAAAAGGTGAGTTGTTGCTTCTCTTATATAATTATGATTTAACCTCCAATGTATCAGTAGACAGCTCTTGAAAGACAAGACACATCATGTCTTCATTTTGGAAAATAAACTGTATTTCCTACTTTATTTTTAAATCCATATTCACACCTATAAGTAAAAATAGGGATAAATATAACTGCATTAACAAATTCATTGATTAACATTATTATATTACATACATTCAGAAGCATCAGTCTCAAAAGAAATGAACGAGCTTTAGATTCACACTGACATTAACTCAACTTTTTTTCCTGTAAACCTTAAACTGTCAATCTGTTTGAGCATATGTGTTGTGTGTGTCCCTTTGGCTACAATGGTTTCAGTCTTTGTAAGAGATACTCATACATAAAAAAAAAATGATGCATTTGGTGTGGACTGTCAGGGTCATTCCTGTGGACTGTGTTGGGGTCACCCCTTAGGTTTATATAATGAGGCTGTCAACAGCACAAGCTGCACAACTTATTGTCATGAGGGATTTCCTTATATACCACATGTAAGATATCAAGAATCAAGAATTCTGAACTGCTGTTGGAGAATCCTTCACTAGAAGAAGATATGCCCCTTGTGCAATTTTCTGGAAGAATGTGATCTAACCACTGTTGAATTCATATTCATCTAATGTTTTTTCTTTCTTTTTTTTTATTAAATAAACACTTAGTGACAAAATACATTTACTGAATAGCAATTTTTAAAAAGAAGTCTTTTAATTGAAAGTGAGAACATTGTTATGTTTAATTGCATTAGTGATTCATTTATTTTTATTTTGATGGATTCTTGTGTTTGACTTGTGATCATAGAACATGTCCCTATATATCCATACTTGCTTTAAAGAAAAAATCTAAAAATGTGGTGACAGCAATTTCAGAGTGCATCAGTCACAGAGTACAAAAGATATTTTATTTATGGAAAAATGACATTTCAGAAAAACTGCAGACACAGTGATTTATGATTTTATTCATAAATGTTATTTTCCCAACAATTATAGTACACATTTCAGAATAAAATTCACTCATCAGTTGCACAATTTTTTTATTTCAATTTACTGGTTTCAGCAGATTAATCTATCACCTTCAGAAGCCTAAAAAAATGTGGGACATTATAAATCATTAGAGATTGGCCTTACCTTTCTGTGAAGTTTAAGAAGTATATCATAAAAACTTATACTTAGCACCATATTGGTCTAATAGACATCAATATTATCTTCACAGAAGCATAATGCCATGAGATGTCCAAAAATGTACACATTGTAAGTGATAATTGTAAATGCAGATTGACAGAAACTCATAATTTACAGCATATGAATCACATTTATCTACATAGTCACATTATTGTGCTAGTAGTGAGGGACATATATATAAAAGCATATAAAACTTAGAACTATGGAATCAGAATGCAACATCTCGGCAAACATTTTAAAAATATTGAAAATTCAACACAAATGTCTAAATACCAGCATCCTGAACAACATGGAATTACAAAGGTGTTTTTGTACCAGTTGAAACAAATTCATTAAGAAGCAGCAGCGAAGAAGAATTGAGAAATGAAAGAATAAACGTGATTCATGCAGCAAGAAGTGTCTATGAGGGATCCAGGCAAAACTGTGAAAAGAAGGTCAGCAAATGATAAATATATCTCAAAAATAAACTTTGCTATCAAAGAGCAATGTGATCATCTTGAGGTTACCTACATAGGCCCAAACAAATTTCTATGTAAAACCTGCCTGGGAAAGGATAGCATACATTTAAGTAGATTTGGACCTTTAACATTCATTAGAATGTTCACAGATGTATGAAAAATCATCAGAAATAAGGGAAACTAATATGGCATGAAGGCGGGGCAGGAGGGGGAGGGGGCTTGAAAGACTAGTAAACCTGATGTGTACAATTAACAGAACCAATGAAACAGAACATAGAAAAGCCACAACGAAAGAACCAGGGTATCCAGTTAGTTAAGCAGATAACGCAACTCTACTGTTTATGGGTAAAAACAAAGAAATTATAGAAATAAAGGCCAAAGATTTACTGAATTAAATTTGTGTAGAAACATTACATAGATGAGTGTTTGCGCAATCCACCACATCAGCATTTGTATCTCATGCCAGTGGCGATTGGGAAAAACAAGTGCACCATCACCGCCCACAGCCAGTGCCCTTGCCAGCAAATGTGAACACCTAAGGCTGTTGCCAGCAGGGTCTTGGTCACTTGCATTTTCTCTGGCACATGCAAATGTTCTCACATCAGACTAGCTCCATGCCAGTGTGCATTCAGTTGTCAGTGACAGGGCTATGTACTTGGACCGTTAATAGTTGTGTTAATGTTTCTCTAACCTTGTTATTATTTGGTGGGCAGTTATCAGCGGACATAATTTCATGGATGTAGTGGCTGTCAATAAACAATGTAGTTTTGGTGATGATGCAGTTCACTCAGTGTGTGTCATTCATGAGTGAAATGGATCTGGTTTTGGTTCAATTGCTACAGTAATAGTTTGAACAACAACAGCAGCAATTACACTTTTTTTGTTAATCATTCACAAATTCGTTGGGAGCAATGGCCCCCAAGCCATTGCAGCCTATGCACCCATCTGCTGTCCCTCCCCTTCACTGCTCCCTCTCCCCCATCCAAGCTTTTCCACCATTCCAATAAGCAGATGAATATTGGAACACACACGTGTGACATCTGTAGCAGCATTTCAGGTAGAGGATCCATTGTGACAAAAAGCTTTTTTTTCTTTTCATGGACTGTGATTGAAATGTTTCACTTGCTTCAAAAACTTGCCCCCTTGAAAACCCATCAGCATTGTTATTTTCTGAAATGTATTATTTGGTTATGTTTATTATCTCAAGCAAACAAATGTGGTGTTTCCTGTATGCAGCTCCACCAGCAGCAAAAGAAACCACACCAGTCCTATGAAGCATGGGCAGCCAACCTCTGTGGGCTAAGTAGGAAATGTAGATTTGTGTGTGCCCACTGCCAACACTCCAATGCCACTTCTCTGATTCATGAAATTGTTGTTTGTTCTGCAGTGGACAGTGAGGTCTGTTGTGCTTGTTGCCACAACATTGGCAGCATTCCCTGATGCTTTCAATTTGTTCCTCTAATTCAGCCATGTGGCAATTGGATGTTGCTGTTTTCTGATGTGGTTTCCTGTTGTGTCATTCCTGCTTCCATGTACATGCTAGCACTGCAGTCCACATAGGTATACATCTGTGCTGCTTGCAGTAAATATGGCCATGTGGCTACAGTCTTTCATAGCTTCCCATGCAGCCAGGCCCACTTTCACTCTGTGTCCCACTCCAAGCCATGTGACTGCATCCACATCAATTTTGCAGATCCTTTCTGTCATTCCATGTGGTTAATAGTGTTGGATACACTGTCAAATTAGCCATATGTCATGCACATGGTCTCCACCTTGGCAGACATTACTGTGCAGGCTCTAATGCAAATTTTTGCAATCCAAGGATTGCCACAGATGACCGTCTCTGATAATAATGGCCCACAGTTCGCCACGGCATTGTTCCATAATTTCTGCATCTGGATCTTTATTACCCACCTCCCATCTGCACCATTTCACACTCAACTGAATGGTGATGCAGAATGTATGGTGTGTACATTTAAGATGCAATTGGAAAAGTGCTTGGTGAAGTTGTGTGCCAATACGGTGGTGCCTCTGTTCCTAAGCACTTACAGGACCATCCCGTTGAATGGCCGCATCCCAACGGAGTTTCTGCATGGCCAACAACCCCGGACATTGCTACACCTGCTCTGCCATGCATCACAGCCCTGGGCAACATTCTCCTGTTGTAGCTACCTCCATCTCCACAAAGCCCCCATGTGCAGATGTGTGACCACAGCAAGTGCATCATAATCTGAGCCACTTCTGCCTGTACACCCTGCCAGGGCTGGAGACAACTGACAGCCAATCCCTGCTGGGGCAACATGACTTTGGATACTGATGAGCCAATGGAAGCCACTGGTATTGCTGTATAGGTGTCGTTGCGACACCTTCCTTACTGTTGCCATTTTTGTCGGGTCACCTGGGCAGATTTGGTGGCTTCCTCATCCCTGCTGACCTTCCACCAGCAATCAATCCAGCCTGCATGGTCCTGCTTTTTCACATACTGATGCCTATGGGGCCAGCTCCATGGAAGACAGGTGGGATGTGGTGCACACCCGTGCAATCTGTCACCACAGTATTTGTATCTGATGTCAGCAGTGGCTGGACAAAGCAAGCACACCCTGTTGCCCCCAGCCAGCATCCCAACTGGAAAATGCAAAAGTGTCAGGCAACTGCCAGTGTGGCCTCGGCCACTTATATTTTCTCCCCCTATGCAAAAGTTCTTGAGTCAGACCGCCTCCTTGCCAATGTCCATGTAATTGTCAGTGATAGGACTCTATACTTGGACAGTTAATAGTTGTTAATGTTTCTCTAACCTTGTCATTATCTGGCATGCAGTTATCAGCCAGCATAATTTTGTGTACATAAAGGTCGTCAATAAAGAATGTAGACAGAGCAGAGTTCTTAGCAGGAATCATCAAATACACTAAATTCCTTGGAATATTAACTGATGAAAATGGAAATTGGGATAAACACATTGAATATATAAGTGGTAAAATCAGCTCAAACTTGCTTGTATCGTACGAACTCGGCTATCAAAAGACACAAATATTATGAAAATAATATACTACGCACTAATCCCTTCAACGTTAAGCTATGGTATAGTTTTATGGGGAGGCACCTTCAAAACAAAAATTAACAGAACATTTATACCACAAAAAAGAACCATAACAGGGTGCATGTGCCCCAGAACAACAGAGAAATTCATGAAAACCAGGGAATTTTTTCATCTGAGAGGGAACCAGAAAAAAACACCATGCCCACATTAGTATCTGCCAACACCAAAATGTGTCAAAGGCCTTAGGACAAAGGCTATGCAATACTTAGTAACAACAAACTGCTTCTGATGAGCATGACATCACGACTGTTTGTACTTGTTTGTTCGAGCAGTTGCCAGCAGTCTCATGTGCATGCACAATTCAGTCACATATGAGCTTCATGCTTCTGGCTACTTGAAACCAGATGCCAACCAGAAAAATTTTTCAGGCACTCCCAAGCTGCCAGATTCATGCGTGCACAGAGCAGTCCAAGGTGTAGTGGGGAGAGGGGTAGTCTCCGTGTGATCCATGTTTATGTTTAGCAATTTTGCCTCTTTGCTCACAACTCCCATGTCACATGAAAACAAAATGCATTTCTGTAGCTGGGTGCTGTCCAGTGAATTAAAATACATTCACGTAATTATGAAAGGCTGAAATATGTTATTAGTTTCAGTTTTCTGATTTGGCAGTCAAGCAATACTTGCCTTGTGGAACAATGAAGTTCTTTTTGTCAGTTTGCTAAACAAATTTGGCTTTTATTAATCTTCTCCACTGAGGCAGTCAATTGATTTGAAATGAAGCATTTAATTCCATGGTATAGGCTAGTTTCAACTGTTCCCTGAATTTCAAGTGCACATTTCATCTTCTGGCAGGTGTGGCATTATGTCATAATAAAGAACCAAACATGAGATAGTACAGTACTGGTACTCCAAGAAAATTTACATCATTAAAACCACGCTGAAAAGCTTAATATCAGGCTGGGACCTACTTAATTGTGAATCTGGACATACAAATGTGCACTTCAAGCCAAATTATACATTTTAGTATGGTTTATGAAATTCCAGTGCTCTTGGAGCATCCTCTGATGTCCTGTTTCTCTTATGACTTAATGTAACATCTCTTACTGCTTTATATGTATGAACATACAGGCTTCCTATGCCATCATAGCTGCACACACACGGTAATGCCTGTTTTTGGTTGCTCTCTGGCAACTGTTGAAACCAACCTATTTCTGACAGATCTCGGAAAAATATTGCAAATGGTGGTTTCAAAACTGTTACTTTCAAAGTAAATTTCCTTTTACCCAAGATGGATTATATTGTGTGTGAGGACATCGCACACCCTCTGATTTTGTGGTAATGTGGCCCAGCTGACAGCCTGTCAAAACTTGAATACAGATGAAACTTGAAGACAGAAAGAAGGTGTACTGAACTGTGAAAAAAAGCAAAATAGGGTGAACAGTCCAAGGAAAAGAAATGCAATATAGATGACTTTAAACATGACACGGTTAAGTGGTCACAGTGCAAACAAGCGAGCCATGTTCAAACCCCCCCCCCCCCCCCCCCCCACTGTTCACTGTATTCAAATTTGTGTCTGTGTTGTGGTCTAATGTCTGCTTGCAAAAGTGAGGTGTAATGAAGGGACCTATAATGACAATTGATTCTGGACAACTACTCTGCTACCAGCTGGAAGGAAGTGGCTTTTGAATGGGGGCCACAAACTTTTTATGACAAGGTGACAAGTCAACCAAATCCTCCACTGGTAAGCATATCTGGTGTGTCATACATGGCATTAGTGACAGTACATGTATCATATGATAGGAATCTCATTCCGACACACTGACGCACGTAATTTGTACTCATAGTTGGTGAGTGAGATATGCCTCCTTGCCCAGTTTATGTGTTCATATGAATGTGAATTTGATCACTCCGAAAGACAAGATGAAAACATAATAGTTTATCACATAAGCTGAAACAAATGACTGCAACTGTTTCACCATCACACAGTTCCTCTGTGCACTATCAGAACATAGGTTTTTAACATTTCTGTAGTTGCTTTCCAGTTTGGAAGTTTTGACTCTTGAATTTCTTTGTTGTAATATAAATCACACCCATTTATTTGTTGTTTTCATTTCTGTGAGACACCTATGTGGTATCTCACCTGCTCTCACTATTCATCACATTTATGTACAAAAGTTATGTATTCTTACCACATGACTCATATTTTATAACCAATGAATAGTATGACATCTGCCAAAACTACAGAAAGAGAATAAACATTTCAATGGCCAAGCGGACAGTTCATAAAGTTGGGAAAAATAAAATAAGAACAAATGGCATGAGACAGTTTTGAAAACAGCTCATCTACTTCACAGTCCAACACCGTGACCACTTTACCATGATGTGCACCTGTTTAACTGCACTTAATATTGTACTTGTTAAGCTTGACTCATTCACTCTATCTATTTTTATTTTTTTTTTCTGAATTAAGTACTCCTTCTTCCTGTTTTCATGCTTGATCTGTGTTCAGTTTTTGATGGGTTATCCATTGGGCCACCTTATCACTAAATCTGAAGGGGGCAGGGGGTGATGTGGTGGGGAGTTTCCCTTGTTAGAAGATTTCGAGTCCAGAAGACCAGACATTTATGTCATTAATTTAAATTTTACTGGCATGATGTATATTAAAGAGTAACACATGCAAAAAAAGATCAATATTACATGTGAAAGCTTAGCTTCTCTTGCAGTTTATTAATCTTCAATATCTACACTATATGAGAAAGCTTAGCTTTTCTTGCAGCTACACTATGTATATTAATTTAAACAATTAACTTTTCCTATTCATATGTTTGTTCTACTTAACATTGATGTTGCTACTGGTTGACTACATCACATGTCCTATGCTCTGATATATGCTGTCATCAGCTGGCAATATCATGTGATGTGAGCTATGATTATCTTACAAAAGGGCATTGCAATCTCGATTTCAATGCTTTGAAAACTAACGTGCTGTGTTTGGTGGAAATCGAATTTATACTTTTGTAATTACAAAAATATGCAGTGACTCATAATACAAAAATATGTATATTGTCACTTAACATGGAGGAAGTGTTTCTTCATCCGGGAAAAAGTGTATTTTTTAATCGGGAAAACTCCAAGAATTTTTTTTTCTTCTCCATGTATACACCCTAAATAAGAATGATTGCCAACCTTAAATGGAGATTATCTTGTAGGCCAGCATTTAAAGCTATTAAGATCCTAACACTACCAAACATATACCTACACAGTCTCATGTATTGGACAAGATTCATATATGCTCCCGACGCTCAAGATAACAAGACAGAAAACAACCATGACACAAGGAAATAGGACTTCTTCCATGAATCCTTACACAACACCATGAAATGTAAAATATGCAGGACTCAAACCCCTATAAAAACTACCTTTAAACTTGAGAGAAATAAACAATAAAAACATTTTTTTTAAAATCTCATAAAACTTATCTGTTATTGTAGCATAATAATTTTATGTGCACCACAGTTAAACTGTAAGACAAACTGTAATACAAATACTGTATCAAAAAGAAATGTCAATTATATGTACAAGTAGCACAGATGTTGTAAACAAAAATCATAGTTTCCCATGAAATAGATGTAGAATATTATTGTAAAAAATCATAACTTGCTAATTACTTCATAAACAATCCACATTTATCAGTGAACATAATATAGGCCCAACTGTACCTGATCCATACAATGTATTTTGCCTACAGATCCAGTAAATAAAAACAAATAAATATAAATAATGTCATTGTAGTCTAAGACAAAAGTATTATGGGCAGGGCCCTCCAACCATCTCAGGATTTTCATGATTAACTCGCCAGTTGGACAGAAATTGGCATGGAAAAAGGCACAGTCACACCCATCTACAAGAAGGGTAGTAAAAGTGATCCTGCCATCCACTGCTATCCAATATCCTTGACTTAGGTTTGTTGTAGAATTTTAGAACATATTCTGAGCTGAAACAAAATGAGGTATCTTGAACAGAATGACCTCTTTAATGCCAACCAGCATGAATTTCAAAAACATTGATCATGTGAAACCAAACTTGCACTTTACTCATATGACATACTGAAAGCTTTGGATCAAGGCAGTCAGGTAGATGCAGTATTTCTTGATTTCCAAAAAGCATTTGAATCAGTACCACACCTATGCTTATTGTTAAAAGTATGATCACATGGGATATTAAGCAAATTTGTGACTGGGTTGAGGACTTTTTGTTAGGGAGGATGCAGCATGTTATCTTGGATGGAGAGTCATCATCAGACATAGAAATAACATCACGTGTATTCCAGGAAATTGTGTTGGGACCCTTGCTGTTGATGTTGTATATTAATGATCTTGCAGACAATATTAATAGTAAAATCAGGCGTTTTGCAGATGATGCTGTTATCTGTAATGAAGTACTGTCTTAATAAGATTTCAAAGTGGTGCAGAGATTGACAACTTGCTTTAAATGTTCATAAATGTAAAATTTTACACTTTAAAAAATTAAAAAATGTAGTATCCTATGGTTATAACATCAGTGAATTACTGTTGTAATTGGCCACCTCATACAAACACCCGAGTGCAATACTTTGTAGGGATATGAAATGAAATGATTGCATAGATTCAGTCATGGATAAGACAGACTTTGGTTTATTAGTAGACTATTGGGAAAGTGCAATCAGTCTACAAAGGAGATTGCTTACAAATCACTCTTGTGACCAGTTTTAGAATATTCCTAGACCAAACACGACTAACAGTAGATATTGAACATATACAGATAAGAATAGCTCAAATGGTCACAGAGTTGATTAATTGATCACAGGGTTGTTTAATCTGTGGAAGAGTGTCACAGAGATATTGAACGAACTGAACTGGAAGACTCTTGAAGATAGATGTAAACTAGCCCAAGAAAGTCTATTAAAAGAGTTTCAAGAACTGGCTTTAAATGATTACTCCAGGAATATACTACAACCCCTCTACATGTTGCTCACATAGTAATCATGAGGATAAGATTAGAATAATTACTGCATGCACAAAGGCATTCAAACAATCGTTCTTCTTGCACTCAGGAAGAAATCCTAATAAATGATACAATGGGACATACCCTCTCCCATAGCGGTTTTCAGAGAATAGATGTAGATGTAGATATCCCTCAGGAAGACATCCAACAACTATATCAATGAATGACAAGTAAATAACTGGTTGCATGAGTGCCAGAGATGGACCAACATATTATTGACTTGCTCAATTTGTGAAGCTCTTTTGAATAAATCATCCAATTTTTCTAATTGCAACCATTTCTTTGTCTATACAAGCATATCACATCTACTGATTTCTGTCTCATTCAGATAATTCCTTAATGGTGTGTTCTTTTTTGTCTTAGAGTGTATAATACATTTGCAAAACATGGCACATAGTTTCACAAAAGCTATTGCCAACATTAATATTTTATGAGAGATGTTACATAGTCAAAACAGTGCTTATTTTTTCAAGGTAAGTTGATTCTTCAACAACTCTTTTTAATTTAGGTATGAACATTTATATGCTTCAAACTCATTTAAAAGCTTCATTTTGCAGCCCTTGCCAAGTATATGGAAAATTTGCATGTTAAGCAAGAATGGAGGGGGAAGACTATGCTTCTTGATTTTGAAATGTCCATCAAAAGTTGACATATGAATTTTCACCATCTTTGTTGAGCATGTGCTCATGAAAGTGGTCTTAAATAGTCTCCCTGTCTGTCCTACATAAAAACTTGGGCACATATTACAGATAACCCAGATTTGAGAAATTTGTCTCATGGAGGCTTCTCACTGTATATAAAGAGCAACTTGGGTACCAGTACATTATTGGTGGTACAGGAACAGTGATGTCATATTTTAAAACAAATTAGTTATGTGATATGAAATGTCACCTAGAAATGAGATTGTAGTGAATTTCTTAACAGTAAGGTCACTTTATTCTTACTGGATTTATTTTTATCAAGTTTTTCTACAAGGCTTGCTTGATATTTAATTTTCACTGGTATATACTTCAAGTTATTAAGTTTAGTATCAATAACAGGAAGAGGTTAGGGACCTCAACAATATAGTTTATCATAGCATGAAAGAATGACAATTCACGCTTCAAGGGTTGACAAGAAACAGCAATGATGCTGTTATTTGTTGTGGTGGGTTTCCTGTAAATGTCAAAGTTAATTTACTATCTATTATATGCAGCTTCAGGCCCAGAAAGTTAAGTTCATCAAGTTGATTTTCTGTCTTGTATGTAAATTTAATTTTTCGGTGGAAGCTGTTCAAGGAGTCATTAAGTGAAATAATGTAATTCACATCTCCTTTCAACAGAATGATAATATCATCAACATATCATCTGTAGAAAGAAATGTATTATCCAGAGTGAGGTGGGAGTTAAGAAATATATTTCAAAATTAGTAATGAAGATGTCAGCTAGATATCTCATGAGGCAGTTCCTGATAGCAAAGCCTTCATCTTGTTCTTACAGCTGACCACTGAAATGAAATGATTGTTCTTAACTCAGATTCTCAAAAATGTTATGAATTCTTTTGTTTTGTCTAAGTTCAGCTTATTATGAAATTGTCTTCAATAATACAGATCATTTCATCTTTTGGATTGTTAGTGTAAAGATTTATAATATCAAAAGATGTGACTACATGCCCATATTTTTCAAATGCAATATATAACCTCCATGCTGCTAGCACAACAACTTGACTATATACATAAATGTGATTCATTTACCATAAATAATCAGTATCTTTCAATCTGTGTTTATAATTACCACATACAACAAGTACATTTTTGGATATGTCATGGCATTATGCTTCTGCAAAGAAGGTATTGACATCAGCTAAACCAATACTAAGTAAGTTTTTATAATATATTTTTTTATACTTCACATAACTGTATGGTAATTGTCTAATGGTTTATAATACTCCAAATTTTGTAGGGTTCTGAAAATGACAGATTAATCTGTTGAAACCAGTACAAGAAAATACACGGATTTTATTCTGAAACACAGTGATTGCTTGTCTTGAAATTACTGTGACTGTGTCAGACAATAAATTATTTTCAACATATAGCTTATTAATGCAAGATCCATACTTAACACCTACTTTTCTACAGCCTGCACACTGAGCTTCTTCTTCAGGTGAGAGTCAAAGCAATAATTAACAATCAGAGTTTCTTGTTTTCTGAACTGGCCTTTTTTATAACACATATAAGAATGAAAACTGGAAAGTATGATTCAAACAAAAATCATGTGAAATGACACAAAAGTCATAAATTCTCTGAGTGGAAGGAAAGGGGTATGAAAGTAGGACTTAAGCAGCAAAAATTACACCAAAATTTGTAAAAGCAGGTACATCTATGAACAAAAATAAATATGACATTTTGCATCCAGATGACTGTGATAATGATTGTGCAAAAGACTGGAAACCTACAAAAATTAATTAGAGGAGTATGAGTGGTCATTTTGAAAAAGGTGTGGGACCATCAAGTAGAAAGAGCAGTGTGTTTTTCTAAAAGACAACCACATCAGAAAACTATCTAATATGTTCTGAGAGATAAATAAAGACACAGCAGTGAATAGTGTCAGAAAACAAGGAGCAGGAACTACAAACATTGTAGATGCCGACTTTCAACTGAAAATAACACAAATAATTTACTGCCGGAAAATCATTTGCTGTGTGCTTGAATGAAGTTCCAAAACCTGAAGCTGAATTTGATAGAAGAGAACAAATTAAGAAATACAATAGTTGATAGAGTGCTTCATACACATATTCTAATATATAATTCATGGCAATAAATAAATGGGGACTGATGACCTCAGATGTTAAGTCCCACAGTGCTTCGAGCCATTTGAACCATTTTTGAATAAATAAATTTGAACAGCTAATACTAAAATAAAGAACATTTGTTCTGAGCACATAAATTCTGCTGTATTGGATGAAAGTAAACTGCCTCATAATCTGCACATCAAATATGGGTCCACTCAAATTATGAAAGAAGTTTATGCTTGATTGTCTCAACAAAGTAATCAAAGAAAGACTTGAACAAAATTAACTATCTATGAAAACAGTAATCAGAGTATTAACAAGAATTTAAATATGTTTATAATAGAAGTCAGTTTACAGACAAAAAACAATAAAAATAAAATCCTTATTATAATGAAAATGAACATTCACTACATTAGGAACAAGATATTAGAATTAGTATATTTTCTGAAAAACCAGAAAAAATTATTTGATGTAGTCTGCAGTCACATTTTTACTTTACCTGCTGACTATTGGTTTTGGACCAAGTACTGTCATCAGGCAATCCCCTGGCATGCAGTCATCAAGCTGGCTCACTCATTTAGACATGTGTGTATGTGACACACCTACTCGGGTAAGCAGCCTTGATGACTGCATGCCAGAGGATGGCCTTATGTTGGTATCTGGTACCAAAACTGAGAGTCAGTATACAAATTAAACGTGTAAATACAGACTAGAGCTGAAAAAAATTTCTGATCATATTGCTGTTCCAACAAACAGCATGTCAAAAATATGTACAACACTGGCTGTCAGAAGATCTGGAAGAATTTTTTGTTCCTCACGATCCTTCTGTTGGAAAAAAACATGTGTATAAATGAACAGAAGAATGGAAGTTCTTTAATATTTGCTAGAAATGCTGTCATATTTTCTAAGATAAAAGTATGGATGTTATTTTTACTGTGCAGAACTGGACAGAGAATTTAGCTGTATAAAACTGAAAGCTTCTGCTTTCATGACTGTTAGCTTATACAGATCTCCAGATGATGTATTTGAACTACTTATGACAAATATACTAAAAACTGAAACAGAAGTCATTATCCATGGAGATATCAATGAAGAAATAACAAACACTGAGGAACTCAAACACTGGAAAATACAGGGTGGAATTATGAAAAGGATTGATAGCTACTCACCATATGGTGGAGATCTTGAATCGTAGATATGCACAACAAAAAGACAGTCAAACCAGTACGTTTTGAGCCAGGAAGGTCTTCATCTGAATTAGACAACTAACACACACACACACACACACACACACACACACACACACACAAATGCAACTTGCACACAAGTAACTACAGTCCTTGGCTGCCGAGGCCAGATCTGGCCTGGTGAACATGTCAAAAGAACATCGTTTACTGTCTTAAGATCACTGAATTTACATTGTACAGACCACAGCCCCACAAGGAACAATGATTGCTTGAATAACATTAACAGTTATTTTCTCAAATTGTATGTATGATATCAGATTGCTTGAGTTCTAGCAGATCATGAATCACTGCTTTTAACATAATCGAATTATCTACAGTGAAGCAGCAGAGAAACTGGTATAGGCATGCATATTCAAATACAGAGATATCTAAACAGGCAGAATATGGCACTGCAGGCAGCAACATCTGTGTAAGACAACAACTGTCTGGCATAACTGTTAGATTGGTTACTACTGCTAGAATGGCAGGTTATCAAGATTTAAGTGAGTTTAAACGTGGTGTTACAGTCGGCGCATGAGTGATAGGACACAGCATCTCTGAATTAGCGATGAAGTGGGGTTTTCCCATACAACCACTTCACAAGTGTACCGTGAATATCAGGAATCCAGTAAAACATCAAATCTCTGATATCGCGGTGACCGGAAAAAGATCTTGCATGAATGGGACCAATGACAACTGAAGAGAATCATTCTCATGACAGAAGTGCAATCCTTCCACAAATTGCTGCAGGTTTAAGTGATGGGCCATCAACAATTGACGAGTGTCAGGGTGCAAACAATTGAATAGAACATTATCAATATGGGCTTTCGGACCAGAGGGCCCACTCGTGTACCCTTGATGACTGCATGACACCAAGCTTTATGTTTTGCCTGGTCCCATCAACACTGACATTGGACTGTTGATGACTGGAAACATATTACTTGGTCAGACAAGTCTAATCTCAAATTGCATTGAGCAGATGGACATGAACATGTATGGAGAGAACTTCATAAATCCATGGCGCCTGCATGTCAGCAGAAGCTGTTCAAGCTGGTGGAGGCTCTGTAATGGTGTGGGATGAGTGCAGTTGGAGTGATATGGGACTCCTGATACATCTAGATATGACTCTGACAGGTGACACATAGGTAAGCATCCTGTCTGATCACCTGCATCAATTCATGTCCATTGTGCATTCCGATAGACTTGGGCAGTTCCAGCAGGATAATGGGACACCCCACATGTACAGAATTGCTACAGAGTGACTCCAGGAACACTCTTCTGACTTTAAACACTTCCGCTGGCCACTAAACTTCCCAGATGTGAACATTATTGAGCATATCTGAAATGCCTTGCAATGTGCTGTTCAGAAGAGACCTCCACTTACACTCTTACAGTTTTATGGACAGCCCTGTAGGATTTATGGTATCAAGTCACTCCAGCACTACTTCAGACATTAGGTGAGTTCATACACATTGTGTTGCGGCACTTGTGTGTGCTCCCGTGGGGTCCTAAACAATATTAGGCAGAGGTGTACCAGTTTCTTTGGCCCTTCAGTGTATATCGCCATACTGTAGTTCACTGTTAGCTATAACCAAGCCTAATGGAAGTACTTGTCTTGTTTTGGATGCACAAGCCATATGGTAAGGTGTCAAGGTTGAGTGACTGTAGCAAGATGCAAGATGAGTTAGGCAAAATTTCCAGTTGGTGTGATGAATGGCAGCTAGCCCTAAATGTAGAGAAATGTAAGTTAATGGGAAAAACAAACCTGTAATGTTCAGATACATTGTTACTAGTGCCCTGCTTGACACAGTCAAGTCTTTTAAATATCTGGGCATAACTTCGCAAAGTGATATGAGGTGCAACGAGCATGTGAGAACCGTGGTAGGAAAGGTGAATGGTTGACTTCAGTTTATTGGGAGATTTTAGGAAAGAGTGGTTCACCTGTAAAGGAGACAGCATATAGGACACTGGTGCAACCTATTCTTGAATACTGCTCAAGTGTTTAGGATCCGTACTAGATTGGATTGAAGGATGACATGGAAGCAATTCAGAGGTGGGCTGCTAGATTTGTTACTGGTAGGTACAAACAACATGGAAGTGTTCGGGAACTCAAATGGGAATCTCTGAAGGGAAGGCAACATTCTGTTCAAGAAACACTAAAAAAATTTAGAGAACTAGCATTTGAAGCTGACTGCTGAATGAGTCTACTGTCCCCAACATACACTGCAAATAAGGACCACAGAGATAAGAAACAAGAAATTAGGGCTTGTATGGAGGCATATAGATACTCATTTTTCCCTCGCTCTGTTTGTGAGTGGAACAGGAAAGGAAACGACAAGTAGGGGTATAGGGTACACTTCACAATGCCCCATACAGTGGCTTGCAGAGTATCTATGTAGATTTAGAGTCCACCTCCATAGTGAAGTGGTAGCATTACCAGCTACCACACAAGGGGGCCTGGGTTTGATTTCCAGCAGGGGACTGGGTGTTGTGTGTCCATCATCATTTTTATTACAATTGTTTCCCAAGTCACAGAAGTGGCGTCAACCAGACTAGCCAATTAAACTAACACCAGACTCTAGAAAGTATACAGCCTTTATTTTTGGCAGTAGTAGTTATAAGTTTTGTGCACAACTTTCCAGACTTAATGTTAGTTCAGGAGTGTTCATCACTGCTTTAGACACAGTACTAGTTCCAGATCTATTAAAAAATGTAACACTCTATGTTGACAACATTCTAATAGCGATAGACACTTGGAATTATGCTTCCACATTCTAGAAGGAAGACAGAGAAGTTTTTTCAAGCAGGAGTAATGACAAATTTACAAAAATCGAAGTTTGCAAGAGAGGAGATCCAATTTTTGGGATACAAGGAATATGACCAGACCCTGATAAAATTAGCACAATCAAGAATTTCCCATATCCAAACACCAAGAAATAGGTAAAGGAATTCTTTAGACTCTGCTCATTCCTCCAACATTTTGTTCCAAACCAATTATTAAATGGAACAGCATTTCTAAGTTTACTTAAAAAGAATCCTCTATGGCTTTGGGTACAGAAATGCACCAATAATTTTAAAGTTAAAGAAGAATTACTTATTCAGATATTTTACATCATTCTGTAATGAGCAAGGATTTTTGTGTCACTCCAGGTGTTTCAAATACAGATTTGGGCTCATGTCTGTTTCAAATTGATTGAGACCAGGGTAAGTATGAAGTAAAAGTGATTAATTTTGCAAGTAGAGCACTCACAGAATGCAAGCATTTTTATTCAGTGGCAGAATTAGAAACACTAGCTACTGTGTAGGTATTCAAGAAGTTAAATTACTACATTTATGGTAAAAACGTAAAGGTATGTACTGATGACCAAGCATTGAGTTTTCTGATGTCATGTAAACTATTACACCCATGCTTAGCATGTTGGGCATTGTTTTCATAAAAATATTCATATGACGTAATTCACATAGCAGGACAACAAAACATTGTAGCTGGTCCACTGGCTAAACTGCCACTAGGTCTTACCAAAAATGCAGAAATGTTATAACAAGTAACAGACTATCACACATTACTCTTGAAAGACAAAGAGTACAAACAATACTACACTGACATGTGAAGAAACATGCAAGAATTACAAGAAGCATGTCCACATTTGCACAAGGTGAGAGCACAGTTAAAATAGGACAACACAGATAGTTTGAAGCAATTACATCTTACACAATGGGATGTAGCTCCACAGGAGACATCCTAATATTTGGTGTGTATGCATTGTGTCTGAAAGTAGCTAAACTTATAAGGTATACACATCATGCCTAGGGACATTATGGTACCACAAAATGTATACAGAAACTTAACCCGTTTTACTACTTTCCCTATATCCGAAGAAAAGTACATTGATTACTATGCACTTGTGACATTTGTCAGAAAGTAAATCCCATCAAGAAAACTAGTAAGAGCAAAATGCACTCTATTTTGTCTAGTAAACCACTTGAAATCATAGCTCTTGATATTGTTGGTCCACACCCGACATCCCATCGAGGTATTCAATATATTGTTACAATGTATGACATTTTTCAAAGTTTGTAAAGCTATATGCTGCTTAGTCTGCTATGGCTGCAGTAATAGTCAAAATAATTGCAAATGATTATATTTCCATAGTAGAAAAATGCAAGTCAGTGCTCACAGACAAGGTGTCTTACTTCAATGGCTGTAAGTGAAGACAATTTTTGCAAGATACATACAATTTAAATATCACACTTTAACCCATAAGGTTAATACATACTTCTATCTATGATCAAAATACACATTGGGTGCAGTATATTGATTTGTTTGAGCAGGTAGTATGCCATCTTCCTATTTGTGACGCATAACACACTCCTACAGATTTGATATTGGATGTCAAAGAAAGCAACTGTGCCATTTCCTGGTATGTTTTTTCCCTGTCAACATACTTGGGAGAAAAACAAGACTTAATATTCTTCTATAATATTTAAAAAAACATCGATATTTTTTCATGTGAAGTGCATTGAGTAAAAAGGACAAAGAAAATAAGCTTGATTTATTATTGTAGTCAATGATTAAAAAAGACAATATAGATTCTGTTAGTTTTCATTTGTCTGATAAAAAGAGTGTAGTACCACCGACCTAGAAAGATACACTCTTCCTATGTTCCATATTAAGAGGTCTGTAATAAGCATAATAATTGTTAATTGGTCTAAATCATTTTTAGAACATAAAACGTTATTTGTTACTATAGAAATCATCTTTTATTTATAGAAGAATTGTGTACTTTCCTGTAGCTATTAAAGTTTTTATTAGTTACAATCTTACCCTATTGTTATCCACCATTACAGTTGGTACAACTATTTTTGGTAATTATGGCTCTTCTAGCCCAGATATTATTGAGGTAACTAATTTAGATTATGCATTTATGAAAATATTAAAGTGTTTTCATCATTTTTTCAATTTATGATGCAAATTTTGGCGTACTTGGCCACAAACATCAAGTATGTTACTTTTCACATGAGCACCACTACATAGAAAGCTATAACTGTGCATGGTACAAACTTGTGTCCGAGAATGGGTTCTTTCTCACCATTCAATCCAAATCAATATTTTCATGCCAATCCTATGTGTCGGCAACCATAGTGATGCCTATTGGTTTGCCGCTACGGGCTGCTTAGCTGTTTGCACTAGACACACCTTCGGGCATGCACCACAATGTGTTAGGCCATGACAGTCCAATTAAGGAATCGAGCACACTAAATGGCCGTGTGCCACTACATCACATCCCATGCCGGGGCAAGCTGCCAGCATTAGTAGGGTCGCTGCAGGCCACACTGCATCGTGCACCATCACTGTGTAATGTAATGGGAAAGCTGCTTCTGCCACCCTGGACACCGCCACTTTTGCCGCCCCCGATGCAGATGCCCTCACCACAAGTCCCTTCGTGTATCCTGCTGCTGCCTTCGCCACCATGTGATGTAAGTGGTGCTGCAGTGAATTCTGCTAGTTAACATCTCCAGAGAACTTCTGCTGAGGGATCTTTCCATCACCTAGAATAGAGTGAGACCTTCTTTTTTTATACATCCGTTCAGTCACAGTCCCAGTTTCGTAACCATGCCTGATTTATGTCCTCACCAACAAGCAGAGAGGGTAGAATTGGCTCTGTATGCTGCAACTGTGACCACAAACAAGCCTGATTGCATTACTTTATTGCAGCAGTAGGTACGTACCCTGTCACTTGAAAAAATAGGGCTACAGAATGGATTAACGTGATAACTCGAGAATGTTGAGCAAGAGCTGCCAAAAATGTGGCTACTGTGGGCCATTCAAGAGCCCCTAAAGCAGAAACAGGAAGTTTAGTACCAGATATAGCCAACATCCTTCAGTCATAACTTTTGTACCTTCTTTTGCTGGAAAGCCAGGCGAAAATGTAACAACATTTTTGCAAAACATCAGGGACATGGGACGTACATACACATCGCCAGACTATTCTTTGTTAAATGCCACCAAGCTCAAGCTTTCAGGTGATGCATGAACTTATGTTGAATCAGTAAACACATTACAGCAAGCACACACTTTTGAATTCTTGGCTAAGAGGTTAGCAGAGCACTACTCCAACAAGCACGGGGTTAGCTATTACCATGATTGGTTGTCCACGCTTAGAAAGAAAAGCGAGGACTTTGAAGCATTTGCAGACAGAATTAGGGCAGTATCTTGTCACATATACATCCCAGAAAGGAATAGTACACATAATGAAGAGTTAATTGGAGAAGCTGAAGCAAGGGCAATCAATGTATTCATACACGAAATTAACCCACATACAGGGAGTGAGGTAAAGGTAGCCTCCCCCACCTTTCTGCGTAAGTGGTCAGACTAGCTCAATTACAGGAGGAAGGGGGAAGATTTGTACCAACCCATGTGCATGCCAGCGAAGTGTAACGTTCATTAATGACACGAATTGCCAGAGGTGCGGGAAGCCCAACCACATGGCCAAGCACTGCTGGGCTTCCTGTTGTAAGATATGCCATCCTGTTGGACATGAACAGGATCATTATTCTCAAAATTAGTGACAGAATTTCACCAAGAGGAACATGCTAGTAGGCAACAAAAGAGTAATCAATCAAACAGGAGTACTATTCTATGGGGAAATGAGCATGGGACAGTTTCTGCCATCCACCCTCACCCCAAATAAAATACATGAACCCAATAAAAATGGGAGAACCCACTGAGGTCGCAAATTTAGTTTTAGAGGCAAAGCTCAGAGGGAAGACAGACAAAATTCTTGTAGATACTGGAGCTCAGATTAGTGTTCTTTTTGTATCTAATAATGACAAGTGTGTGCTAAAACCATCATGCTACAATATAAGTGGACTTGGAGATGAGATGATCATTCCTGCAGGCATCTGTACAACAGACCAGCACATTGAAGGGAAAAAGTATGTATTCAGTATGGAAGTAATGAGGAAACACAGATGGGATTTTGATGTCAACCTGGGGAACAATTTCCTAACATGCTACCAGGCTGTGATATATTACAGGATGGGCACTGATGGTTCAGTGATACACATCACTGTCCAGACAACGAGTATGCATTTCATTCACAAGGAACCTGTGAAGGGAGGCCTACCTCACAGGCTCCAACTGAACTGTGTAAATGGGCATTGAAAACTATCACATCTGTAACAATTAGTGGTGGAACGGGAAACGTCCTCTGGACTAAGGTCAAAGATAGGGTACCACCGAGACTGGACTTTTTGGTTGACCCACTCATCCAGAATGACTTTCTCAACAGGCTGCAAATCCAAGTTAAGATAAGTCTAAGAAGACCCAAAGTAAAAGGGAACTGTTTCAAATACATGCATGTGTTGAAAACTTTTGTCAGAGGGGCATAGAAATCCCACGTGGCACAATATAGCCAGTGGTGAAGAAGCTGTGCAAATAGAAGTTTCCAACCACAAACAATGTCAAGAGAAAAGATGTAAGCAGTTGCCTATGAGGAAGGTTTGCACAGTAGCACTTCTGATAAGAAATCAGTTGAAATAGAAGTTGGCACATTTACTGGAGTCAGAGCAAAATCTTTTGTATCCAGTTTTAGAGGAATATGCATGGTTATTCGAAGAACGGCTATCAGTCTGTTGTTGAAGATACAATTCAACAGCAACTGACTGCAGGGATAATTCAACCCTCTGCAAGTTGGGGGGGGTGGGGGGGGGGGGGGGGGATGAGAACCTATCGTCTCTGTGTTGATGTGAGAACGGTAAACAAGGCTACCACACTGGATACTTACACTCTGCCATGTATTGACAAGACCTTAGACAGGTTAGGAAATTGCAAATACTTTACTATCCTGAACATGCATTCTGGATAGCATCAGATTCCAATTGCACCCACCACAAGATAGACCTAAAACTGCTTTTGTGGTCCCATCTGGACTGTGTGGGTTCTTACGCATGCCTTTGATCTAAGAAATGTGCCTGCCACTTTTCAAAGATTTTCCAACTTGTTATTGAGAGTGTAAAGCCTACTAAGCACCTTGTGTATCTCAATGACATCATAATTTTTGCAAAAACTATGGAAGAGCATACTAAAAGATTAATAAAGGTATTGTGCAGACTGCAGAGTGCACACTTGAGTTTAAAACTAGAAAAATGCTCTTTTGAACAGTCACAGGTTCAGTACCTGGGTCACATCATTAGTTTAGATGGAGTTCAGCCAGATACAAGGCTAACTGAAGCAGTGGATAATTTTCTAAACTCAATAAATGTTTAAGAATTACAATCTTTCCTAGGTTTAGCCAACTATTATAGACGTTTTGTGCAGAATTACTAAAGAAAGATGCAGTATTTGAATGGACAGATGAATGCAAAGCAGTAATGAGGAAAATTAAAGAAATTTTGACTAGTCCACCTTTACTAATATATCCAGATTTCGAAAAAATTTTCCTTCTTTTGAGATATGCATCAGATTATTCTGTCACCAGATTATGCTGTCAAAGCTGTTTTAAGTCAGGAATATGATGGTGAGGAAAGACCAATTAGTTATGCCTCAGACAAATGAACTCAGTTGAAATTAATTACAGTACTACCGAGAAGGAGTTGCTAGGTCTCATGTTTGGAGTAAATTGCTTTAAGCATTACTTGTGTGGATGCCATTTCACTGTGTTCATGGACCACACTGCTTTAGAATGGATTTTAAATTTAAAAGATCCAAGTAGCCACTTGACTAGATGTGCATTAAAATTGTAAGAATACGATTACACACTTTGGCATAAGACTGGCCGCCTGCACAGCAATGCCAATGGCCTAAGCAGAGAGGTTAGAGTTGCACAAACAGATGATGTTTCCATAGAAGAATTGAAAGAATCACAAGAAAGAGATGTAGAATACCGCCGGTATGTATCATACTCTGATTTCATTACAGAAGACAGTATACTATATCGCAAGACCCTGTTGGGTAACACAGTAGTAATGCCTAAAGATCTGCACAACAAATAATAGCACAGTGTCACGACAGTTTACAGGCCTGCCAAAATGGGCAACAAGCCACAAAGGCAAGAGCAGCCTCAAATTACTGGTGGAGAGGTCAACAAACTGACATTGTCTGCCTTGTGCGCAAAGAGTGCCTCCACCGAGGACTAAAGTTCCTTTACAAACATTACCTGAAGCATCAAAACTATTTTAAATTATGGCCCTGGATACCTGTGACCCATCTCCACAAAGCATGAGGAATAATAAACATATACTGTCTATTATTGATCTCTTTACAAGGTACTTAATTTTGATACCACTTGCAGGTATGACCACTGAAACTGTTGCTTGCACCTTTGTCAATCACTTGGTACTACCTTTCAGAAGTCCTCGGAAATCCCAACACCATACTCACCAACCAAGACTCACACTTTATGTCAGCACTGTTTGCACAAATTTGCAAAGTGTTACAAATCAAAAAACTGGCAAACTAAGTCCTTTCACCCTTAAGCCAATGGGTGTCCAGAGCAGGTGGACAAAACTATTGTGCAGATACTATTGTATTATGTAGGAAAGATGAAGATAGATTGGGACAGATATGTAGAATTTGTCACCATTGTGTACAATAGTCATGTCCATGAGGCAATGGGATACTCCCCATATGAAGCAGTCTATGGGAGACCCATGAATTCACACTTTGAGATTCACAAATTGCCCCCTGTCGTCAATATAGACAAAGTGAAAACACTACCCCACCATCTCAAAGCCATATGGAACCAAGTTAAACACAGTAATTTCAAAGCCACACAAAAACAGCTAGAACACAGCAACAAAGGCACTACCCTCCCTCAACATAAACCCAGTGATTTAGTACTGCTCCAAAATCCTGTGGTAAAAAAGGGACGAACAAAGTAGTTCACTCCTCGGTATGAGGGACTCTTTCCTCTCCTATGAAACTCAGTTACCTGATTGTACTACGATAGTACACTTTGATAGGCTAAAGCCATATTATGGCCCAGCTGTGCAACCTCAAGCAGCACCACCTGCTTCTATCCCTAAAGTCACTGCGACAGATAAAGGAGTCACCACAACAAAGCAATAAATGAAGAAAGATATATGGTGTTACCAGTGCGTCCTTGTTATGCATTAAGAAACAAGCATCCCTATGCCCTGAGGTCCAGGGACTAAATGAGAAGGACACAGTGATAAGAATGTCACAACAGGATAAGAAAGATAAGAATGATTTACTTATTTGTTTGTATCTATAGAATGTACCAGCCGGGCAGGACTAAGTGCAACATAGATGCAAGCTGTTCCACTAAAACAAAACAAAAAAAATATATATTTGCAAGGATTGCTTGTGTTCTTTTATGTTTCTAGATGTGACATGTTACAATATCAGTCTTAGTGTTAACCAACAGCAGCTAGAGCAGAGGAAAATTATAGGATTCAAGTCATGAGAACTAATTGATAAGTCAGCTAATTAGTTAACACTTTTTCAGTTTTGGCAAATTTCTGCCAATAACAGGAAAATGTGAAAGTACGAGTAAGTTTGTGACACAGCAGTTACGAGGTACATAAGTTAGACATTGTCTACCAGTTACACTTGGTTAAGAACAAAAAGCCTAAAGGGAATAAGTTGTTACAAATCCACAGTAAACCATCACTTAACTTTAATTAATGCATGTCCAGGGAGACAAAAGACCTCCATGAGGTGTATAGGAAACCAACTCAGTTTGCATAATGCATAAGTGAAATAGTCTGCAGCTCATGCTCTAGTGGGTAGCATTGCTGCCTCCGCATCACAGGGTCCCGGGTTCGATTCCCGGCCGGGCTGGGGATTTTCTCTGCCCAGGGTCTAGGTATTTGTGTTGTCCCCATCATTTCATCATCGTCATCATTTGTGAATGTGTCTAAAATTGGACTGTGTAAAGATTGGGACATTGTAAGGGAAGTGATGACCGTGCATTTGAGCACCCCACAAACCAAACATCATCCTCTATAAGTGAAATAGATGTTAAATGCAGAAAAAAACTCCTCAAATGATTTCTACAGCGTAGGATCATTTACCAACTGCCTTTCCATCCTCCTGATAGGAAATATTAATGAAGTTACAATTGGAAAAGCTTAGCCGCTAAGGCCAGCAATGCCACATTGTCGCCTGCGTCCTGAGGTTCGAATACATGCTGGCTCCCCCACTACTTCTAGTGCCAAGCAGCAGCCATTGGTCTGATGTGGTACGGCACTCAGCTGTCCAGCCGCATATGCGCTTGTTGTTTATGACCTGCACAAGTACATTTCTGTACTAACCAGAGTATACTGGAAGATTATTTCCCTTCATAAAACACACACTGTATCCCAACTTGGCAAGAATTATTAAAACGTAAAGTTAAAACATAAAATCCATTATTAAATACAAGGTTATGCATTTGTCTAATGGTTTAACTAGGTCCAATGGAAAACTATTTGGTGAAAAAATTTGATTTTTCCGCAACCTATAGCTTGATATCTTTCAACGATAAAGATCTGAATTTATTTTTGTTATTCGTCATAGTTACTGTGTCGCATGAAATTGAGTACATGGCTGCACAAAATTTTTAAGAATTTGCAGAGGTAAAATCACATTGTGTAGACTTTCTGTATAGTTCATTTAAGGCCATACATTATTGCCTATGAAATGTAACCAATATATCCAAATTGTATTTAAAGTTGAGACCAGAATGATATTTTTCATTCTTGAGATAGTGGTTGTTACATCCGTGGATGGGTCCCTCGTGGCACGTCTGAACCTTTCCTGCGCTTCGGGTATCAAGTGGTCGTAAGAATCGCAGTATCTCATAAAAGGTTCAAGATATTGAAAAGACGAATTTTGGAAATGACCAAACGCAGAAAGGACTATTTTATCATATGATTAACACTCAAGACGATTTTGTAAATGTGTGAGCAGATCGAAATAAAGACTCCCTATATCTTACATCATGATGTTTTGTCCAAATTTTCATAGCCAACAGGTAAACGGGGTTACAAAGTGACCAGCATGAGGTCTAGTTTGGCATGAAAATATTTAACTGCTTACAAGTAATCAAGATAATTAACAAAAACTTAATAAATAAGCGGAGGAAAAATTGAAATATTTCACTAAAAGCTTCTGTAAATGAAGTGTCAAAAATTTCATCTGTTCAAGACTTAGCTACTTTGCACATAAAATGATACATTTGTGCGGTATGTAAATGTCAAAAAGGCTTCCTTCGAATCAAGTACGTTAGGAAGACAAACGAGGAGTCAGTAAGATCAGGCTTTCTGAAGAAAACTTGAAATTAAAACATGAAAGAAATCAGTCAAATATTTTATGAAAAGATGTATGCAAAAGAAATAAGTAGATCAGAGAAATGTTCTACATGCCTTTGAATGATGCTCGAAATGATGAACAGAAAATGAGGTGCACCAAACGTTTCCCTAATATTTTTTATTTCATACTTTTAGACAAATCATTACACAAAATGTAAGACTTTCTTTTCAAAAATTTTGTAAGCTTTACTTTTAAAAACTATTTAGAGTAATTGAAACACCTGGCCTCGGCAATGACTGCTGATGAATTACATTAGCAATCAAATATCTCTAAAATTTCATGGTTCATTGTAATTTATTAGAAATTAAATGTGTGTGATATACTGGGATAGGTGTGAAGATCAAGTTCTTTGGCAAGACATTAAAAATATACCTAGTGATGCAGTTAAACAGTATACCTAAAACTTAACAGAACTGTAACTGAGTCAGTAAAAATATAAGAATGGTACATAATCGAACCCACGACGTTTTCTGTCACATAGTCACAAATTGTATATGCAAAAACTACACCACACCTAGCTTCTGCTCACTGGCACCAATCTGTGTACTTATGTTTGTATTTAGCTTAGTTAGTCATGTAATAGCCATTCCTCTGCTTTTATTGGATGTTAAAAGTTCTTGATCATGTAAAAAAAACGTTCGTACTTAATTTATCAATGAGATAGTCAAATGCTCCTCTGCTCATTCACGTGTATTTGGAGAACTTGTCTGATGATCTTCGTAGTTGATGATATTTATGAAATTCTCCATGGAGGTTCCTCCCTTTGTAAATTTCATGCCCAGCATTCCTTTTCACTTTATTTTCTTAAGTAAACCTATTTCTGTAGCCTTGCTCTCCAGCTACAGTGTTCTAAGGGTTAGGGACGCCATTTTATAGAAACAGCTGGTTGGCTCTAAGCAGCCATCTTGTAGCGCGACATGGTCACTCACATGCAGGACACCCAAGCTTTTCGCCCGATGCTGCTGCAGGCTGCTTGTCGCTGGAATGTCACATATCCAGAGGTCGCTCGCTGTCACTCACATAAGACACAGCCTAACATACAAACATCATGAAGTTCTACTCAGTATACCGTGTAAGTAATACCAATTATCGATAGTGTTCAGTAATGCTTCACTCAAATGTGAGTGAGAACTAACATTTATTGTGTGTCTTCAGTCATGGTATGAGGACCTGAGTATCTAAAAGTGATTACGCATAACCAGCTTATCAATCCGCAGTATTTCCAGCCGTATCCATATGTCACAAAATGTAGTTAAATAAAATATGTGCTTTGCATATGTAATGATAACAGAAAACTATCGAGCATTACAAATCCATATTGAATCTAGCACTGCACCAATGAGCCAGAAACATTTCCCAATGTTTCACAGCCACGTGAATATTGCTCTTCATAAAGGCACTGTACGAGCAGCTCATGTTCGCTACCGACACCAGATCCCACTGACTATAGCACATGCCTCTGATATCATGCCACATACTGCACCGGTGCACCGAGCCTCACTTAGCTACACCATCCAGCCCCTTTATACAACACAGTTAGAAAACATTGGAATACAGCCACAGTCTCCTCTTTGCACATGACTATGGCATATTGATTTTACCAGACACAGTTATTCGCGTCCTCACAAAATACATATTTAAAAAAAAGGAAACACACTTCAAGTTACTTTCTATGATTTTTCCACACCGACTCGTGGTTTGCAGACTTCAAGGTAAGTTTGTCGCTGGAAAATCAACTGCCGAAGTCTGTGAATATCTTCAATGCAACGTAACAATTCATAGGCTATTGCAGGTAGGTTAAATAATTTACCACAAAGGCTATCACTGAAGAATTATGATAGTAAAGAGTATAGGCACAAAGAAACAAAACACATAAGGATACAAGATTGTCAATGACTATATCACCCAGTAGTAATGCATTTGAGAGAACCAGAAATTATTAAGAAGTTCATGTCTTATCAACAAGTAGAAGTAATCTGGAATTCATGACGTTCAATAAGGTATACAGAGAACTGTTACGCACACATTGCTCTATACTTTCACATTTAGTATACCAGCCTAGAGGCAGAAGTAAATGATGAGAGAAAAGTTATCGCAACACTCTATGCTGTAGCTACTACTGAAAAATATATGTGAAAATGTTATTGTATTTAGCTTAAAATTTTGGAGCTCCCCCCACAGGTCTTTCTATTTTATTATATATTTATGTATTTTATCTGACAGTCTACCAACCCTCTTTGAACTTGCCAACCCACTTTGAAATGTATTTTTATTTTATTATGTCATGTATAAAAATGTTCAGTGCAAGTAGAGGATGCTCAAACTGAGCTACTGGGAAATAGCTGACATAGATACTTATACTATTATAACAATGTTCATTTAAAAATAGTAATTGAAGGAAACATCCCAAATACAAGAAATACCTCTTTATCAAAATATTGTAAATAATTGTTTGCTCTCACTGAGATATGTGCATGCAATGCATTTTACGCAACATGTACTTTTCATGCTGAATCCAAGCACTGTGTGAGCACCATGACACATGTTACTTCAATACTTTAGGTACAGTAGCAATCCTCAGCAGAATGGGAGACAGGAAAACATTGACCCATGAGAACTGGAAGTATTACTGGCACTAAAATACATTCAGAATCATTGTCTCAGTGACCCCACAAGCTCTGTTGCATATGCCAAAATAAGGCACACCGACTGGTGAAAAACGTGCTTGGTGGCCATGCAACGGAGCCCTTCAGCAAACCAAAACAACAAAAACAAGCAATCTATTGATTGACACAAGACGATACACGTATTGATTTCTACAGTAGACCGAGTAAGCTTGGATCAATTCTGATGACACAGTTATTTACGCTACTGACAGGGTATGGTGCTTTTGCATCTGTTCTGCTGGTATTGCCAGTGGGCACCCATTACCGCATGCTGTTGCAGCTAATTTTTTGACCCTTCCGCTTTTATCCTACTGCCACGTCATCAGCTCTGTTTTGTATTTCTTTCTTCTGTCAATGAGGAGATAGTCAGATTAATCACAATGAAGCCCTTTAACAGTACCAAGTCTATCACATTCTTTTCCAGCCACATTATACCGAGGTATCACTCCTCTTGTGTTGCAGTGATCCATCCCGCTATACTCAGTCTTGCCACAAGGTGTCAACAGTGTTATGATCAATTGACCCAGTATATCACATACGTGTCATAAAGTAAAGCCTTACAAAAATATGTAATGCTTTGCACTTTGGTAATGTGTGTCTAGCCTTAAGGGACAGAAATGCAACTTTGCTGCTTGTCATTTATCACAAAACTGTATTCCTTGGTCACTCGGTTTGCTACAGTGCACATTGCTGAATGGCACATGGAGAGGTGTTCCAATCGAGTGGTCATTCCAAGCATTACCTCTGTGCTTGTAGCTCTACTGGTCGTTGGTTTCTTTTTATGGATTTTGTATAAATATGATTCCTGTAAATCCTGAGAGCCACCATCACAACCCCAAACACACGATGAATACCGTGGGTGATGTCTGATGAGTCACACTACTTCACAGGCATGGCCCTCCCAGTAGTTTAAGCAGTACAGTTTTGTATAACTGTGCACTCAAGTTATATGTAAATTTGTTAAAAACATTTTTTTGGGAAAGTAATTTTTGGATGCCAGGAGTAAAAACAAACTATTTGTAAAGAACATGTTTGATACCTGGTTTGATCAATTGCCCTTTATGCCTCTTACAGGCTCATTCTGTATTTGTATCTATCACTTATTGTTAGTTTACCCCTTGTTTATTGTGAGTCACTTGAGCCTCCATTGACGTAATTCCCACCTGCAAGTGTTGGAGTTGCTGATAACACGCAATCATTCAGCCAGCCGGCCCTCTAACCATCTCAACTCCGGGTCTGTATTACAGTGCCTGGGGGAACATGCCCTTTTGCTCAGTTGAAGCCCAGCTAGTCATCACCACTGTGCCCACAACCGTCATGGCTCCACGTATGCAGTTGACTACCAGCTGCTGCATCAACTCTGGTGGTTTTGCAAAGTGTGTAGAACAATACTTTATATTAAACTTCCTGGCAGATTAAAACTGTGTGCCCGACCGAGACTCGAACTCGGGACCTTTGCCTTTCGCAGGCAAGTGCTCTACCAACTGGGCTACCGAAGCATGACTCACGCCCGGTACTCACAGAGCACTTGCCTGCGAAAGGCGAAATTCCCGAGTTCGAGTCTCGGTCGGGCACACAGTTTTAATCTGCCAGGAAGTTTCATATCAGCGCACACTCTGCTGCAGAGTGAAAATCTCATTCTGGAATACTTTATATTAACAGAGACATCTAGATATGAATGACTCAAGGGACACCAATGGATAATGATACTTTAAAGTAAAAACACAAACTTTGTATCCCCCCTACCCCTATTTACATAATCAATTTAAAAATAAAAGAATTCAACCATCCATTAGTTTTAAGATCCCCTTTTTTTAAATATAACTTTTGGTGTTTTTGAATAGGTCATTAAAAGTGATTAGTGTTAACCATTGTAACCTTCACAAAACTGTAACCAGCTCTCATGGAAGTGGGAAGGAACTGTACATAGTAATGGCTAAAAATGTTAAAAAAGGTTTATTGTATTCTGCTTCCATCATTTTAACTTAGCCTCAGGCAGTGGCATGAACGGTTATATTAACTACTCCACAGTATTTGTGACTGGCTCCATTGCTATTAAGTTGAGCTAGGGATGCCGCCATAGTATTGCTGAGTGAGAGATGCCAACTTTCTGACACAGACCCGCCAATGGGTGCTGTCATGTGAGGTACACAAGAGGGTTGGCGAGGTAGCAGCCAGAACAGCGGATCGCTCTCCTCCTTCCTGTTGGGGGCAAAGTTCTCTTTCCGTAGCACGTGCGGGTCATACTGGGGTTGTAGCCAGTTTTCATGAATTCCGTTAGTTCTTGGGAATAAAACCCATTTTTCCCTGAATTCTGGTATTTATCATTTTACGTATAGTGAAAAACACCCCAGATGCCCACCTGATTTGTTTTATAATTGAATCACTTTTAATAGTAGGAATCCAATTATTTTGCACTCCCGTACTTTAGGTATTGATTTGTTGTAGTGACTTTTCTCTAACCTGACCTTAATGTGTATGTAATTAAATGAAATATTAACTTCATGATATATGAATCCTAAACCCAGATTCTAAACTGTATTTTAAAAAGCAGAAAATATGTTACGAGAACTCTGTAAGAACACGTGACTGGTAATTAGAAGGCTATTAGCAAATAAAATGAAATTGGGCAAAAAATCTGTAAATATAAAAGCCCACAGTAAATAAGAAATTACATACAAAGGTACCTAAAGTTATGTTATAATAAGAAGCAAACTATAGGTGTGCATCTGATAAAAAGTGACCAGTTGTGTTGGGGTGAGAATTAGTGAATTGTGTGTAAACCCAATCCCTGGTGGGTTGCTAAACAAACAGTAGGAGAAGTAAACAGCATTTCCACTGGATACTAAGGTACACACTTACCTCAGGAAAGAACTGAAGCTGCTCACGTCAAGAGGGTGTGATACTGAAAGGGTGTTGGCGGGTTCCCACGCATCCAACAGTGACACATGAAGTAAGCCACAGCGCATCAGCAGTAAAATGTAATTGTCGCAGATGTCTATGCAGTGCACATTATTGACCATTTAAATGTACACATTAATACACATACAAGAAAACAAAAGTTACAGGCACATAGATAATCATGTGAATTCAACAACTTTTAATCCTTGCAGTTAAGCAATGTCTTATCCAAACAGAGAATGAACTTTCAGCTTTGTCTGATTTTGCAGTATTCCTACAATGAGCGATGTCCATGTCTTTCCAGTTGACAAAATACAATAAAAAATTAATAACCCTATGTTGTTATATACTGTAAAGATCTGAACCTAAAAATTATTTATCAATTTTATATGTATTTTTCTATGTCTTTTAATTTGATATGTACTACAGAAGTGGATCCTTTCTAAAGACTTATATCATTGTGCAAATGTTTCATGAATCATGGAGCCTCAGCACTGCTACACATATGTGAGCAGACACTGGGATGAGAACCATGAAGGCAACAGTATGCATGCATTGTGAGCATTCCAAACATATCACAACCAGCCACCCTTATGCCACTTGAGGAAGACACATGAACTACATCTGACACCACAACCTGCGTCTGATGTTATAATCCGCACCTAAAGTCACTTCTCCAAAGGACCCGCAGCCAACATTGTGTTGTATGCATACGCCAACAGGTGTTTAGAATCAATGCACAACCCCATAACACTGTGTTGCTCATGTATTATGTTGAAGAACAAATCTGTGACTAGGACTTCACAATGCTTGAACAGAAACTTATTGAAACTGTTTTTAATCAAACAAGAAAAACATATGTGTACATACTAACTTTTCTTTCCCATGTGTAAAGTATAAGTGGCTTTGCACAACGAAGCAACAAATTGTATTGTAGTCTTTCAGGGGTCATCATAAAACGCCTTCCCTTAAAAAAAAAAAAAAGTATGTGTGTATCAATATTTACATTGATATAAATGTCAACAATTTCGTATGTAAAGAATTGAATAATAAAAGAAGGAACAGCCTTCAAATTTTTTTGAGAGAACCTAGGAGAAGCCTGGCTGTTCGCAGTGGTCTTTCTGCTTTCAGCTATCGCATTGTAAGCTTTATTGCCTGTAGCTGTAAATGTGCGAATGGATGTGTGTGTGTGTGTGTGTGTGCGAGTTTATAACTGTCCCTTTTTCCCCCTAAGGCAAGTCTTTCCGCTCCCGGGATCGGAATGACTCCTTACCCTCTCCCTTAAAACCCACATCCTTTCGTCTTTCCCTCTCCTTCCCTCTTTCTGATGAAGTAACTGTGGGTTGCGAAAGCTTGAATTTTGTGTGTGTGTTTGTGTTTGTTAGTGTCTCTATCAACATAGCAACACTTTTGTTTGGTAAATTACATCATCTTTGTTTATATATATAGAGTTCAATCAGTTCACATTCTCTGTTGCTCTGCTCCTGACACAAATATGGGATTACAATCCTAATCCTGGTTAAAAAATAAAAATAAATATAAAACATTTTGAAATATTAAGAGTTGTCAGATGTGGAAGCCAACTCATAGCATATAAGAAATCATTTTTCCAGTGTTCCATACGCAATCTGAATGTGAATAAACTTTAATTTGTGGCTCAATAAGAACTATCCACTGCCATGCACTTGATAGTGGTTTGCAAAGTGTGGATGTAGATGGAGTTGTAGAAGTGCATGGCGTGCAAGAAATCATTTCTCTGACAACTGCACTGCTAGAGTGACCTGGAAGCAGTCAATCACAGATGAAGTTTCAGGATGAAGAGCAATAGTCACTGCTCCAAACACAAATCAGCTTGATATCCTCACCTGGTGAGGATCATGGCAGCATACAGAGATAATGCAGGTTAACAGTGCCAGAAAGACAGTTTTGTTTTGTTTTAGGGCACAAAAACAACTAGGGTCATATGTTCCCATGTCAAAACCGTAGAACACAAAGACAGAGAGGAGTTAAAAATGACTAGACATTAACCCCAAACAACATAAGAGAAGACATCTAAAACCGGGAAGTGGAGAAAGGTCTATAAAATACACTGTAGAGAAGTGGAGGTCCAGAACTAAAAGTTAAAGTTCCTTCGACATATTGTTACAAAAGATAAAAAGTAAAACGTGAGCGACAGTCTGCACACTGTTCGCTGAAATGGTCGATAATTCAGATGGCAAATACAGACGGGAAGGTAAGCGACTATAAAAAGGGTATTCCATCAGGAAATGGTAGACAGTTAAAAGTTGGGTGCAATGTGCACAAATGATCTCCTCATGGCGAGAGAGCCGAGAGGAGGTCGTCCAAGCTGCTGGGAGAGGCTTAATAGCCCAGAGCTTGCTTCCATGAAGGGAGGACCAGTGGTGACAAAACCTGCTGACACCCAGGAACACACAGACTATCTGATGGAATGTGAGAACTAGGGGGCTGAGGTACAAGGACTCCAGCCTTGGCAGCAGCATCAGCAGCCTCATTTCCTGTCAGACCGATGTGACCAGGAACCCACATAAATATCACAGTGACCCCATTAGAGTGAGCAAGTGACAGCTTTCCTGGACCCGTTGCACTAAGGGATGGATGGTGTGTAGCACACACAAGCTTTGAAGGGCACTGAGAGAGCCTGAGTAGATGACACAATTGAAAATCCTGCGGCGCAGGATGTAGTGGGTGGCCTGATACGGGGCAAAGAGCTCTGCAGTAAATACTGAGCAGTGTTCCAGAAGCCAATACCAAAAAATTTCGGTGCCAATAACGAGAACACTCGATACCATGGTCAGTACAAGAGCTATCAGTGCACATAAAAGTACTATTTCCAAATTCTGTGCGAAGCTTGTGAAACTGAAGGTGATAGAGCCAGGCTGGAGTAGTGTCCATAGGAAGCAAATTAAGGTAAAGGTGAAGACAGTCTGCCGCAAGAAGCCAAGGTGGTAAGGGGTTCACACCCACTGTAAAAGTTGCAGATAGCATGGAGTTAAGCTGCCGGAGCAAGAGCTGAAAGCAAATTCCAGGAGGTAACAGAGAAGAGGGACGCACCCCATACTGATGATCAAGGAGTCATTGAATAAGGAGACACAGGATGCATAGCCACACATTGGAGACAAATGGCATACATATCTGCTGAGGAGAAAGTATAGTGGTAGGACAGCGGTAATTCAGCAGCTTCTGCATACAGACTCTCAACCGGGCTAGTGTAAAAGGTGCCAGTGGCCAAACGGATGCCACGATGGTGGATAGTATCGAGACAGCGTAAGAGGGACAGACATGCAGATGCATAAATGAAACACCCATAGTCTAGTTTCGAATGGACAAGGGATCAGTACAAGTGGAGGATGGTGGTTCGATCTGCACCCAAGTACCATTGAGGACACGTAGGAAGCTGAGGGACCACATACAACAAGCGGCCAGCTAAGACACGTGGGAGGACCAAGAGAGATTCCTATCGAGCATGATACCCAGGAATTTTGTAGTTTCAATGAATGGAAGAGCAACAGGCCCAAGATGTAAGGACGGTGGAAAAAACCAGTTGTCGTACCAGAAATTCATAAAAACAGTTTTGTCAGTGGAAAAACGAAAGCCCTTGTCGATGTTCCATGAGTAAAAACGATCAAGACATCGCTGAAGATGCTGCTCGATGAGACAAGTCCATGGAGAACTGCATTAGATGGCAAAATCATCAACGAAAAGGGAGCTGGAGATGCCAGGCAGGAGACATGCCATTATGAGGATAATGGCGATAGCAGAAAGGATAACGCTCAGCACAGAACCCTGAGGTACACTGTTTTCCTGGATAAAGGTGTCTGACAAGGCAGAATGTCTTGAAAACTAGATCATTTAAAAATTCCTTAAGGGAAAGGGGCAGACGGCCATGGAAACCCCATGAAGTACATGGCCACAAAATGGTCCAAATGGCTCTGAGCACCATGGGACTTAACTTCTGAGGTCATCAGTCCCCTAGAACTTAGAACTACTTAAACCTAACTAACCTAAGGACATCACACACGTCCATGCCCGAGGCAGGATTTGAACCTGCGACAGTAGCGGTCGCGCAGTTCCAGACTGCAGTGTCTAGAATCGCTCTGCCACTCTGGCTGGCAAACACGGCCACAGTCTGGGATTTCGGCAGAAAACCATTCATGACAAGGGTGGATAAAGTGACAAAATGGTCAACTGCAGAACGGTGCACTCTAAAGCCACACTGGGCACTGGTTAGTAAACTGCAAGACTCAAGCCACCATACTAGCCGGACATGAATCGTATGTTCCATCACCCTGCAAACAAAGCTGGTGAGAGAAATGGGGCAGTAGCTAAGCTAGAAGGAAGGTGTTTGTCCTTACCGGACTTAGGTAACGGTTTGATAG
The DNA here is from genome assembly GCF_021461385.2 of Schistocerca piceifrons. Classification (NCBI taxonomy): domain Eukaryota; kingdom Metazoa; phylum Arthropoda; class Insecta; order Orthoptera; family Acrididae; genus Schistocerca; species Schistocerca piceifrons. Next base: position 106,065,279 of record NC_060140.1, read on the forward strand.
TGGCTTCATGCCAGCATCTGGGAAACGTGCCCTGCACCCAGATGCAGTTATACACTCCTGGAAATTGAAATAAGAACACCGTGATTCATTGTCCCAGGAAGGGGAAACTTTATTGACACATTCCTGGGGTCAGTTGGACCAGCGTTCGTGCTGGACGTGCAGACCGCGTGAGACGATGCTTCATCCAGTCCCAAACATGCTCAATGGGGGACAGATCCGGAGATCTTGCTGGCCAGGGTAGTTGACTTACACCTTCAAGAGCACGTTGGGTGGCACGGGATACATGCGGACGTGCATTGTCCTGTTGGAACAGCAAGTTCCCTTGCCGGTCTAGGAATGGTAGAACGATGGGTTCGATGACGGTTTGGATGTACCGTGCACTATTCAGTGTCCCCTCGACGGTCACCAGTGGTGTACGGCCAGTGTAGGAGATCGCTCCCCACACCATGATGCCGGGTGTTGGCCCTGTGTGCCTCGGTCGTATGCAGTCCTGATTGTGGCGCTCACCTGCACGGCGCCAAACACGCATACGACCATCATTGGCACCAAGGCAGAAGCGACTCTCATCGCTGAAGACGACACGTCTCCATTCGTCCCTCCATTCACGCCTGTCGTGACACCACTGGAGGCGGGCTGCACGATGTTGGGGCGTGAGCGGAAGACGGCCTAATGGTGTGTGGGACCGTAGCCCAGCTTCATGGAGACGGTTGCGAATGGTCCTCGCCGATACCCCAGGAGCAACAGTGTCCCTAATTTGCTGGGAAGTGGCAGTGCGGTCCCCTACGGCACTGCGTAGGATCCTACGGTCTTGGTGTGCATCCGTGCGTCGCTGCGGTCCGGTCCCAGGTCGACGGGCACGTGCACCTTCCGCCGACCACTGGCGACAACATCGATGTACTGTGGAGACCTCACGCCCCACGTGTTGAGCAATTCGGCGGTACGTCCACCCGGCCTCCCGCATGCCCACTATACGCCCTCGCTCAAAGTCCGTCAACTGCACATACGGTTCACGTCCACGCTGTCGCGGCATGCTACCAGTGTTAAAGACTGCGATGGAGCTCCGTATGCCACGGCAAACTGGCTGACACTGACGGCGGCGGTGCACAAATGCTGCGCAGCTAGCGCCATTCGACGGCCAACACTGCGGTTCCTGGTGTGTCCGCTGTGCCGTGCGTGTGATCATTGCTTGTACAGCCCTCTCGCAGTGTCCGGAGCAAGTATGGTGGGTCTGACACACCGGTGTCAATGTGTTCTTTTTTCCATTTCCAGGAGTGTATGTATTAAGCAGAAAGTGCTTGCCCTCAAGAGAAAGGTGCTGCAACATCTGAACGTGAACATTGGCCCTGGGGTGGAGGATCAGGATGAAGTGAGAGGATGATCTAGCTTCCTCATAGTAAAGGAGGCATTGTAGCACTTGCGATTCAGAGAAGTGAAGGGTATTGCACGAGCCTCCTCCGCTAGTTTCCTATGCAAGAAGGCAGGGTGTTAGTGTGAGGAGCTCGAAATCTCCACAAAATTGCAGCCCAAGGTGTTGAAGATAGTAATAGGGTCCTCAATGACATTGTCTGCCACTTTTAGGCCAGAAATTGGGGAATAGATCTTGGTCCCAGAGAGCCATTGGAGGTTGGCCCACACAATGTAAGAGGGAGTGGAACTGTTAAAAGAACTAGTGAATGAAATCCAACTAGCTTTTTTGCTACACCGAAGAAGCGATAGCACTGTGCATGCATCTGTTTGCATTGAATGCAGTTTGCCATCGTAGGACGACGGTTAAAAACACAGAGAGCACGTCTCTGTGTGCGAATTGTGTTGCAGCATGCCTCAGTCCACCAAGGGACTGGGACATGGTGTAGTAAAGAGAAAGTGCAAGGAATGGAACATTCTGTGGCAGTAAGGATAACATTTGTAAGGTATTCTACCTGGTCATCACAACTGGGAAAATGTTGTTTGTCGAAGGTCACCAGGGAGTAAAGCTTCCAGTTAGCCTTAGCAAGCTGCCATTTGGGTGTGCACGTAGGTGAGGTAGGAGTCAGCAAACTGATAGCACACGGAAAATGGTCACTTGAGAGTGTGTCAGACAGAACGGACCACCCGAGATGATGGACAAGTTGGGCAGTTCAGAAGGATAAGCCCAAATAGAAATACGTGTTTGTAGAGTCTGATAGGAAAATGAGAGCTCATGTGTTGTAGTGGATCAAGAATTTCCACATAAATTCTGGAACCACTCGACCTTCTGCCGCCTTGAACACGCGATGTTTTAAAGATAAGTGTGAGAAAGCCTATTTACTGCGCAACACATGTCTGTGCGTGCAGGATTGACGTTTTTCATGGGAGGACAGGAACTGCATCAGACGAGCGGCACCGACAAGTGTTTGCCAGTCGCGCCTTGGAAGCTGTATTCAAAGGACAAGGAGTGTTTGTGTAATATTCTGTGGTTTATGGTACTGTGACAACTGTTAAAGAGACAGATGAAGCATGGACTGAATCGAGACTTACTTACTTCATGTATGGGTCTTGCTAGAGGCGAGACATGTTAATAATTTGTGGTGGTTAATAAACCAACCATGACATAAATGTATATTAATAGTGTGTAATGTTTGATGATTCAGTTGGCTTAACAGAGTTTAAATGTTTATACAAGAAATGGTAAAGTGGTTTCCTGTTGAACTCAAAATATACCACAATTGAACTGAAAGTTTTCTACGAGTACCCAATTATTTCAAAAGTAGAGTTTTTTAAATTCCTATAACCAGTGATAGTCTTCAGAGAAGAAGCTTTTGGGAGATTGACATAGCTGATTATCCAGAGAAAAGGGTCGGCTAGAACCGTCACGTAAGTCAACTGATGAGAGATAGGTGTGAATTGTGAATGCAATCCAGTTTCGCACCGCTCCTCATGTTGTCAAGATGTTAGAACGTGGCGACCTAAGTGACAGGACTCGAAGAAAATGGGAATTTTAAGATGTAAATGGGCAGAAGATATTTTGAGTCGCCACAGTTATCAGGCATAACAAGATAAGAGAACTGTTTCGAGTAATTGGATTGAGTCCAAGAAACCAAATGGAAGAAAGTTGCGAATGCAACACAGTAAAAGACTTAAGAAAGTAATAACATCAAAGGAACAGAAAGTAGACCTCAACATTTTAGACTGAGAAGCGTTATGCCGAGAATACTTTGACTATGAAAATTCGGTGTGGAGAGTACACAGTTCTCACACACATCGCAACTGACGCTGACGCAGTAACCAGACTTACATCCGACGACGCCGGTGCCAGTGCTGTTCACCAGCACTGAATATACATCCACTCACCAACACAGCTAGAAGTCTATGCCGGGTTAGCGTAAAACAATAACTGTTTGTTAATAAAACATTCTTGGGTTTCAAGCCGCGTCAAGTGGTTTACTGTCCACGAGCTTTCGGCAGAGATCTCCTCTCTGCCATTGTTGACTGGATGACTGTCGTGTGGTTGTCATTGCTGCGCTTATATAGCTGCGCCGTCGCTTGTGACATCACTGGTGCTCGGCCCGCACCATATATGGTAATGTTTTGGCTTGAAACCCAAGAATGTTTTATTAACACATATTGCCGCAAAAGCATGCATTCGAACATAATAATTGTTTGAGTATAAAGTTGAAGGAACTGTTGAAATAGACTGTAATATTGTAGTTATTATAAGTAAAGTAGATTTTCTTTTAATGCTCACAAGATCTAAAACGTGTAAAGTTATGTATCAAGAACAGCAACTAGGAGAAACTGCAGAACCAGCCACGGCTATTAAAGTGAGTAAGGAAATGCCAGACTGGTCGGAAGTAGCGAATTTAATCAAAGTGCAAAACTCCCAAATTACTACCTTAAGTAAAAATTTAGAAGCACAGAGTGCAGTTTTAAATGCTCAAAGTCTTAAGTTAGATTCAGTAAATACTCAGTTGAACGCTAAGTTGGATGACGAGAAGGCAGATTCAGCAACTCTAAGTGAAAAGCTCGATGCACAGAGTGCTAATTTAAGTAGAGAAATAGACACAGTGAATACTCAAGTAAATAATAAATTGGACATTCAGAATAAAACTTTAGGATTGTTAAGTGTAAAAGTAGATGAACAAAATAAGGAATTAAGCCAGTTGTGTGAAGGCGTGGAAAAGTTGAAGACTGAATTTGAACATTTTAACCACTAAAGTGGAAAATTTTGAAATAGATTTGAAAGGTGAATTAACTAGTTCTTCAAGTGGTCACGTCAATCAGCTGTTCACTGACTTGAATCAGACACAGAGTAACCAATTCCAAGATTTAGCAAAGAAGTCTGAATTCGATATTGAAGATAAATGTAATAGTGTAGAGTCTGAATTTAGCAAAAAATTAGGATCATTTCAAAGTGTATGTAATGTTACATTTGATGCTGTAAAACAAAGATTACACACTTCAAAGGAAAGTGTTGAGAAGCAGGACAAACTAATTCCTATAGTCCAATCGTAAATTGCAGGCATTAACATTCGAGTTGATAACATGGAAAGAAATTTTAAAGAGAAACTAGCCACTTCAGACATAATAAATATCAGTAAGCTGGAGGAACAGGTAGAAGAGATGACAGACAGAAAAGTTGCCATGAGAGTAACCTCTGACAACGTGTCTCCAATTTTATCTTCCGAATTTAATAACACTAGGAGAAATGTAAATGAACTATAGAAAGAATTCAAATTTATTCAGTATAGAGTAGAAAATAGAATAACTTTACCTAATATTTGTTACCAAGTAAAGTGGAGATTGTTTTGTCGTGGGGAGACTTTCACACAAAATTTAACAAGTAGTACTGGTTTGCACTTGCTCAAGTGAGGTTAAGGTCAGATCCTTGAGATCCGGGCAGAGCCACATCTGTCCCCCAGGGATGTTAACGTTCTGTGTTAACAGGCGGAGTGATGACCATTGGATCCCTAGTTGTTTTCAGAGTTTCTTCTGTCATAAAATTTTCTTGCACTGAATTCCTCTTACTTCTTCACTATCCTGTTATCCCCCAATTACAGTTTAATAGAGAAACATACCAATGAGGAACTGTGATTATATCACCCAAAACTGCTCCTGGTATGTGACTGAGTTGTCCTCAGTTGTTAGAAGATTGTGCCCGCTAAGTATCTGGAATAAGTGATCCTCGGTTGTTAGAGGATTGTGCCCACTAAGTACTTGGATTAAGGACTTTAGGGAAATATGCACACATTGTCGTTTACTGTAATGGTTCTACAGTGCCTGTTTACAAAATAGAGATATATATTTGCATAAGTATATAAGACTAGAATGAGTCCACATCAAATATCCATAAGAAGGATGCGTGAGTAAGGAAAGAGGACATAAGCCAGAGAGGAAAGCACAACAAGTATTCTGATGACTTGTAGTATGTGGGCATGGTTTATGCTGGAAGCATAGAAGTTGATCAGTAAAGGAGGACTCTAGTGTATGAAATGAAGTATTGCAAAGCAAGTGTGAAGTACATTTTTAATTTTTCCAGGAATATTTAATTATAGTGTACATAAAGATGTATATTAGGACAATGAACCATGAGGCCTACTCAGGAAGAATAAGGGGGGAGGGGGGGCGGGAGGGGGGGGGGGGTGCACCCAGCATTTATTGGATATAAAAGGCAGATAGGCAGATGTAAGAAAGGCTGACCTATATGTGCGGACAGTGGCACCAAGAAGGTGATTGACCTGCACCATAGGAGAATGGGGGCAGACCTACCGAAACAGGAGGAAGTGCACTCAGAGGGTCAACCCACATGTAAGGTATAGGTACTGTTCCTAAAGGGAAAAGGGCAGTATCATGACAGAAGTCACACATTTGGTAGGAATTATACTGGTTAGTTTGGATTCTATATACCACTAGCGTTATTAGGTTTTATGAATGTCGGAAAGAACACGTTCATTTTTCCCAGACTCACTCCAGATTGCAGACGGCGATAAATAATGATACTAGTCAGTACTGAGAAAAAAAATAGTAGAATAAAGGATGAAATATTTAAGTGTCCATGACACCTGGAATTCACGATTAGAGTTGAAGAGAGAGTCCTCACCATTCATAAGTAATAGCAATGCGGAATATCATAAGTAGAGGCTTACGTTCTAAAAAACAAAGTAAAGAATCAGTGGAAAGACAAAAATCGAAGCCTGCTCTATGGAGTACAAGGATGTATGAAAAAAAATGTATATATAAACTTACGTAGTAAATGATTACTTTTAAAATGTGGATTGTAACTAGGTGTGATATTAACGCACATAATGATTACGTATAAAATATCTATGGAGGGGGATATGTAGTGATTCAAGAATTTCCACATAAATTCTGGAACCACTCTATCTTCTGCCGCCTCGAACATGCGATGTTTTAAAGATAAGTGTGAGAGAGCCTATTTACTATGCAACACATCTGTGTGTGCAGGATTGATGTTTGTCATGGGAGGACAGGAGTTGCAACACACGAGCAGCACCGACAAGTGTTTGCCAGTCCCACCTTGGAAGCAGTATTCAAATGACAAGGAGTGTTTGTGTAATATCCTGTGGTTTATGGTACTGTGATAACTGTTAATGAGACAGATGAAGCATGGATTGAATAGAGACTCTTTCTTACTTCATGTATGGGACTCACTAGAGGCGAGACATGTTAATAATTTGTGGTGGTTATTAAACCAACCATGATATATATGTATATTAAGAGAGTCTAATGTTTGATGACTCAGCTGGCTTAACAGAGTTTAAATGTTTATACAAGAAATGGTAAAGTGGTTTCCTGTTGAAGTCAAAATATACCACGATTGAACTGAACGTTTTCTATGAGTACCCAATTATTTCAAAAGTAGAGTTTTTTTTAAATTCCTATAATCATAGTCTTCAGATAAGAAGCTTTTGGGAGATCGATGTAGTTGATTATCCAGAGAAAAGGGTTGGCTAGACCTATCATGTAAGTCAACTGATGAGAGAGAGATGTGAATTGTGAGTGCAATCCAGTTTCACACCGCTCCTCGTGTCATCAAAACGTTAGAGTGTTAAGGCAGAAGAGGTCAATTTCATTAAGAAGGTCAGCAAAGAGGACACCTCTCCGACAGGTTCTAGGGGAACCCCAAAGTGGATGGTGCGCATCAACATCACTGAGCAGCAGAAAGGGTTGAGACAGCTGCCCAATAAGCTGGAGAAAGTCTTCCCTGGTGACATCAAATGATGGAAGGATGTAAACGGTACAAAGGGAAAAGGTCAAGTGAGGAAGGAAAATGTGAACTGCAACAGCTTGAAGGTGGGTAGTCAGGGAAGGGAGGTGGGTTGACTATGAATGTCATATGACTTTCCCACAAGATGGAATGCCAACCTCGAGGGCAATGTCAAAAGAGACTGGGAAGAAACACGAGAGCTCAAAGTGGTCATTAGGAAGCAGTTTTGTTTCCTGGAGGCAGAAAACAAGTCGACACAGCATTGCTAAGAGCAGCTGTAAATCCTCGTCGTTGGATCGAAGACTGCAAACATTCCACTGGAGGTGAAAGACTCAATGGATCTGTTTCATCAATTCTGGCCCAGGCCTAAGGTATGAAATCATATTCTTCATTAATAATGTTCATTTCAAGGGCTTCTTCAAAATAGAACACGTAATTGTTATTCTTCAACGATAGTCACAGTAATTATATATTTGTTATGTATGATTTGGTACTTTAACAGACTATAACAATGTTTGACCAAATGATATGATACAGATCTCTTTGTCAATAGACTAAATGTGTTAACGTGCACTACAAAAGCAAGTATTGTTATCACATAATCTGTGGAAATGTAACTATTGGCTATCCCTATAAACAGTTTTGATGTATGATACTCATTTAAATTAATCCAGGTGAAGGCAATGATTGACATTCTTTTTGAGAACAATGGCCAAATCAATGAGGAATTTTGGTGCAGTTTTTGAGGTAGCATCCAAAAAGAAGATCTATCAACATGGGTGGCTCTAAAACCAGTTCCTGTCAGAAACACACTACATTTCAGTTACAAACTATATCAGGCTCAGGCATGCATACATACATGACTGTAGAACTTACGGTCATACAAGTTGTGTTACATTCCAGCTGAACGAGAATGACTGCATACATTATACTTAGTACCAGAAGGATTGAAAACATTATGCATATAGGATTACTGAAGTGCTGGAAACTATGTGAGATGGCAAATGTTAGCTTCACTTAGGTAAAAGGATATAATAGGATCACTGGTAATTTAATTTTTGGCCACATAAACGATGAAGCTGCTGCAATTGGGGCTACAACTTTGTGTGAAATTCTAAATAGGATTTAACCATATGCTACTTACAGATATGATAAAATTTATTTATTAATTTATTTATGGTATTTTTTATTTTTTTTTGCATGGAGACACCAACTGGTGTCTTTTGCAAACATCATAGCATTTTTTTACAAGTTTATCTGGCTATGGGGAAGCGCAGCAAACAGCCAGACACAAAATGCAAATGGATTAATTCACCCAACAGTTCCTTAAGTCGTAGGAATTCCACACACATTCAGTACTTTAGCACCTTTCTTTTACAACATTTAAGACCTAAATTTAATAGTGCACATTTTCGCAAACAGGTCGATATTGTTATGATACCTTTTCCTCTTATGAAGATGAGGATGACACAAACATTCTAAAGTGCTACAGACAACATTAGAAGGGGGCAATCCTCTAACACAAACTTCTTGTGAATTGAGGTCATGATGCCAATGTGTGTGTGTGTGTGTGTGTGTGTGTGTGTGTGTGTGTGTGAACAATGCAAGAGCACAGATTTTATGCCACATTCTTCTCTGATTCACTGTCACTTGCAGAGGCACCAGTGTTCTGAATAAAATCATTTCTTAGGTTTATAATTTACATATGGGAGCTCTTTGACTTTACTGTTTGGTCAACCAAAAAGTGTGTGTGTTTAAATCCATTAATATGCCATGATCTACGTTAAAGTAAGAATTCAATTGTTTTGACATTTCAGTGGTACTGCTTTCAGAGGGTGATTCTGTATTTGATAATGATGAATGATTTATCAACTTCCAAGTGTGGTTTACATACAATCAGACATATCACGTAAGTATGTACTGTAGTAGTTTGGATTTAAACCCTGACCATACCTTCCAGTAAGCACTGACACTGAAAAATATCTTCACTGAGTGCAGCCATCCAAGTTAAATTCCTATAGAATATTAATTGTTATGTAAGAAAATTGATGCCTGTTGTCTGAGCTGGATTTCTTTTGAATTCAGAAACTAAGCAATAGCTGTCAGGTATTGTTGAAAAAATTATTGTACACAGGTTTCTACTTTTGTTGTTATTTTTTATTTGGAGCACACAAGAAAAATCATTAAATAGTATTAAATAAAAAATGCTCTTCCAAAAGTATGTTGGCATACTTTTATACAAAACTCTCAGATTCTGTTTATAGAAAACAACATAAATATAGGAAACAAAAGCTGATGGAATTTCAAACTGGACATGGATATATCAATTGCTGGGAAACCAAGATTAAGAAGAAGATTTTTGCAGTGGGGCAATGGGGAAACTTCAAAAACAAATAGTAACACTATATGGTATGTAAAGTGCTTACATATTCATTAGTGACATGTGTATCTTTCTTCTGTACAAGCATAAACATCTGACAGTTCTTCATGCAGCCCAAGCACATTACATTTTCACTATTCTTTGATGCTGCAAAATAGTAACAATCATAAATTCATATATGTATTCATAGTTTTTATAAATATGCTATTTCTTTTTGGTCTTTTCTCAAAACAAATCATTCAATAGTTAACACAACTAAATGGTAATTACACCTTGTTCATTATGTACATAGCCTAACTATTCTTTGTTAGGAGTTTGCAGTCAAGTCACACTTAAAATGTACACATCTCTGAGCTTCGAAAAATTTCACAGGCAGCAAGTTCACAACATACATCCACACATTAGGAACAATGATACATTTTTTCAATAGAGCATTCATAAAATGTGATACAAACATAGTTCAAGGTGTACTACAATATAAAACAGTATTCAATCATTTGTGTATAACTTAACTTTGTTTTGTAGTTTACAAAGAAATGTAAATGCCCGCAAAACAGGAAGCACCTGAAATAATACTTAAACAATAGGCTGCCTCCATGGATGCAACCTAAGGCTCTGCCATTGGCACACATTCTGCAGTATTCTCCTTTTTCTTCTTTACTAACTCCACCAGTTGTCTATAACGATACATGCACTCTTCCTGTAAAAACAAAAAAGGTGAAATTTTAAATAATAGATATCATACAAAATTTCGAAGAGTGTGACCCAAAAGGGAATAACCTTAATTTATCAATGTAGCTCATTATTATTCTTTTATCCCTGTAATGCTATCGATTTTCATAAAATACTATTTAACAAGATATGAACTGCTGTCAGGTATTCAGCTAGGTGGTGTCACAAGATGGTGCCGTATTTCTGCAAGCTAACTTGTCACCATTCTCAGGTGGCAGGTGGTCATGATGACTATCTTTCACTGCGCTCTGTCTTTTATACCCCTCTCTCCTGCTGTCCATCCTGTGTCCACAATGCTGGTGTGCGACTCACCTGGAGTGGTGGAGGGGCAAATGATTTACACATCTGCAGATAAAGAATCCTACACTGACGTATAGAAAAATAAGAAGACTGTACACTGTTTTTAAAGACACACAACATATTCTAGACATATAATTGATGCACCATTGGAAAACAGGAACAGGCAATCCAAGTTAAGATTCCTACTGCTGCTTACATATATGAACGGCCCCTGCCTTAAGCCTTTCTCAGGCTGTAGGAGGTCCAAGATTTTTCTTCAATTTCTCTTAAGTATCGGACAGAACATTAAAATATGAAACAGGTTTCGGTTTTTCTGGATGGCTAGCTAACTTATTTGTGAAGGATGTAATCTGACTAGTGACAATGATCACATGTATTGCACATGTCTCTACTTTTAGCCTGCATCCAGATGATATACTTCAACAGTGACTTGACTGTTGAATATATGCCTTTTCCCAACTACGACTTGACTGTTGAATATATGCCTTTTCCCAACTATGTGATATACTTTTTTAACTGCAAATCCTCAATGCTAGAGCTCAATTCAGCATCGACTGCTATTTGTGATGCACCACCTGTACATGAGAAAGTGAGTTACAGCATGTTACTAGTGCTCCCAGAAGTAGCAAAAGATTTCCTCAATCCAATCAAAATAGGACTACTTCCCTGACTCGTGGAGGGAAGACATTCTAACAGTTATTCTGAACAAAGAAAGGATAGTATTTGCCCAAGTTAATATCATGGTCCTATCTTCATAACTTGCATACAATATCTTTGAGTAGATGATAATCCCATATCATCTACCATATTCACCCACATATAAGACAAACCCCCTGTTTTCAAGAAGCTTCTTGAGAAAATTTATTTTTAACATATTCTGACTAATCAAAATTACAAACTTTTACAAAGTATCTGCCAAAACACTTAACATTATATGTATTCTAAATCTATGCCATTTATTCATTTTGACAACATTTTCTTTTCCACATTTTTCTCTAATTAATCCTGTCGTTTGTGGTATCACTATTTTTAACCATCAGCCTAACAGCACAGCCGTGAAAGAAGTATCCTCACTGTCACAAACATTTTGATGTTTTTTCCAAATATGTTGCGATTTTTGATGTCGTGGTTAACTGTGGGACCTCGAAACACAGCTGATTTTATCCAAATACATATCGGATTTCACTTCTATACTAATGTGAGAATGTTACAATGTTTCTTGCTTCCAAACATATTGGTGGCCCACCATTCTTTCATTGGCTGCGTAGAATCAGCAGCTGACTCACCCCTTTCATTCACAGTGAGCGTTGACAACATTGCAGCATAAAACATGTAAGAACACCACTGGTGACTATCTAGACATTTCCGTCTCCTGCAGACAGGAATACTATTGTTGAGTATTTGTCCAATTTTAAAGTCAATTCAGTTTCAACCACAATCAATAGAGGCACACTGCAATATAAACATGGTAGATGTTCCTAAAAATCAAAGTAAGCAGTGTAGATTCCCAAGACTGGCAACATGACACACTTTGCTACCAGCTCAGTCCACATGTACATTGTGAGGTGCATGGCAGAAGGTACCTCCCATTGTACCAGTTATTAAGGTTTCTTCCTGTTCCAGTCACGTATGAAGTGTGTACTCATCTAGTTCTCAGCCAATCTGGTATCACTGCTCTCCCTCCACACTTCCGTAGTGTTTACTTGTGCAAATGTGAAACACTGGCTGCAATATCTTCTCCCATAGAAATCATACATCGCAACAGCAATTAATGCACGAATAAAAGATCGCAATCACAATTCAGTCTAATTGCCAAATTTTCCGTCATTCCACTATCTACCGATGTCTTTTGGACTATCTCCAGACAGGTCTTGCTGCTGTATTTTTTTCTTGTGACAACAAGTCAGTCAGTTTCATATCATTTATTTGTTTTTTAGACATTTAAATCTGGATTAATTTACGCTCTCAATTCAGCTGCATGTCACCATCATAATGTTGATTAAAATTTGGTAACAATTTTAGTCAGTGTTCCAATACATTAAAGTAACCAAATCTCTCGCCTGAAACCCACTTAGTAAAACATTAGTCTCTCATAATCAAATAAAATATTGATCTCAGTTGTGAATCATGTAATGTTTCCTGAAGAACAACATTTCCACTTTTTAATGTTACCTTCACTTAAAAAGCAGCAATAATGTTTATAAATGGTATCCATACGTGTATGAGAACTTTTATTGCAAACCTTTTCAAATATAACAAGAGTTTGTAAGTTGATAGAATTTAGTGCTATTTCCTCCTGTATTTCACAAAATTGTCAATTTTTAAGCAGAGTAATAGATTGTTGTAGCGGTTGTTTCATAATTTCTCACATATCCCTTGCACTACTGTCATTCGCTTCAAATATCACGTGATTGTTCGAGTAACATTGATACTATATCAAGCACTTCATCATATAGGGAAATCTTGGCCTGTTCATATGCCAGTGTCACTTGTCTGTCCCTGCCCTTTTGAATGCTTCAAAATAAATCTGCACATGACTTCAATATCCAAAGCTTCATCTATACATGTAAGAAGACCCCTATATACTCTATTAAACAATGTAAAAACGATAACCTCAGCAGCAATAGTTTAATCTGCTAATATAAAGCAACCTTGTATTTTTTGAATGATGAATTTGGGAAAAAACCTTGCCTTATAATCTGGTAAATATTGTATGCCCTTCAGCACATTCAACTCTAGTACTGGTTGAGGAGATGATAGACCCAACTGGTTACCAAACCTTACTGAAGTCTAAAATTCAACAGGCTTTAATACACGAAGAACTACCTTCTTTACTAGCTTGAGGAAGCCTATAATACCATTTGGGAACATAATACTATCACGTAGCCCCACCAAAAGAGCTTCCGGGGATGTTAAGCAGTATTTGTGTGGCCCATCCTGTTTTGGTGATGTTTCGGACACAGAGTCAAGAAAGTGCTAACAGACTGGTTCTTGTCCCCGAGAAAGTGTTCTAAGTATGACCATCCTTGTCACAACCAGCAACATCACAACATCCATGATAAAGGAGCCAGTATAGAGGTTCAGAACTGGAGACAACTTTGCTATATTTTGACATTAAATGCCCACTTCTGCTTTCATCTCGCCGGCACACAAGACTTGCCAAAATATTGCACCATCTGGATGAAGCCATCTAGCACATACCCACAAGCAGTTAAAAAAAATCGTTGTATATTGAGAAAATTTAAAATCAAATGTTATTTTCTCTCTCCTATAAACAGAACTTACTTTCTCGTTTTCAACAGCCCGGGAGTTTCAAATACAGTCAGCATCAGCTGTGAAAGCTTACACTGTATGATAAAGTATGATCTAGTAAACACTATATATTATACTTTCTAGCTGTCAAGGGTTCTTCCTAGTCTGTCTTTGACCCCTCTTCTTAGAGTTTCCCACCCACCACATCCTGCATCCCTGACAAGCCTTAGCCTACTTATTTGCTTTGCTTATCTCTCCTCTTTTCATCATTCCACAAATACTAATCACAATCACACCACAGTTTTGAGAGAAAAAAGGCCACTAAAGAATTATACCACAAAGTTCAGTATAACAAGTTACAAATGTACATGCTGTGAAGTGAAGTAAAAGCCATGACACAACAGCTTCATTATGTTAGTAGCCATCACAGCCGCTGCACCATGTGCTTCACACATCACCTAAATTGAGGTGGGTCTCAATTCTGAGTATTTTCTCTCTATTTCAGCATTAGAGCAACTAACATGTATTAATGTGGGAGAACAAGCAATCATACATGAAGTATGCCTTACAGAATATTTGCCCATTAGATAAACAGGGAAAGAAAATAATGAGCTAAAAATCACATTAGGTGTGCCAAAAGCAAGAAAGAATTAGCTTATCTTGAACTTTAACACTAAACAATTCTACAAGATAATTTCTTGCCAGATATAATCAAAAACGCACTGAGAACTGGGTGAATGCTTGAGCTGAAGATCATTTGGCTGTACATCATACAACACACACATGTGAACACCATCTCCCTTCAATCTTTCTTTGTTGTCTGATAGTATAAGATGAGAAGAGATTTAACTAGAACTTATTCTTATAAGGCTCAACATGGTCAAGAATTAATGAGGCTGGCCAGCTCACCAGCCCTCATCATTAATCTGTGAGATGGATTCCATCTGGGTCAGGCTCACCTCTCCATGTCGCGAAAGTGGCATGTTAAGTGCTTGGCTATCTGTGCGGGTCGTAATACATATTGTTGGACACAGTTTAAAGTAAGGATTGGCATTACCACAGTTAATGATGGTAAATATTTTGAAATATCAGGCACTGAACTAGCACAAATCATCATAAAGGATCTTTTGCATTAGCAATATCTTAAGTTGCTACAAATGACCACTAGATGGCACTGAACACTGTTTTACAACTGCCTGTTTGTTACCATGTGTTACTGTAAAAGTAATGACAGCCCAGAGATTAGTTAAATAATTTACTTAAAATTACCTTCGGTGGAAGTTTCAAATTAAGAGTTTTGTTCTTTTTTGTGATTTTTTCACTCCTTAATATCAATGCCTAAAATAGTTTCATGTAGCTTCAGAAAAAACTGTTTACAATTGGTTTGCAGAATTTCATTTGGTCATGCTTCCATCAGTGACAAATTTCGAAAAGCTTGACCAAATTCTGCTGTCCAAAAATCATGAAGCTGTACACAATGTGACTGAAGAGGATCAACATGTGATTTCCCTTGAGCTAGGAACATCCTAACGCATGTTAAAAACAGCAGTAGACAGACTTTGCACAAACATTTTGCTGTGAAAGATGCCTGTATCTGTTCCTGATTGGTGCCACACTATCTGACCGAAGCTCAAAAACAGGCTCTTGTCAACTGATATAGTGAAATCTTTAAAAAATTGACAGAGGCAATGCAAAATCCATATGCAACAGTTTAACAGGACATAGAATTTTGATATGATTGTATACACTGGAAACTAAGCAACAACCATTTGTTTGGGAGTTCTAACAGAAGACTACCTGTTTGTTTGCATACACCAGACATGTGACCACAGCTTTAGAGGATCAAAGTATAGTTAATGCCAAATAGTGTATAGTTTGTTTGCCACAAGTTACTGATGAAATCAGGAAAAACAACAACAAAAAATCACTCATCATCATGACAGTGCCAGCTGCCATTCTTATCAAAGAACTGATTATCTAAAGAAGATAATATTCAATTAAGGTATCACTGCCCTATTCACTTGATTCATTGCCTAATGGCAACTTTTTGTTTTATTATGTCTAACAAAATTTTGTGGATAGCAATTTTCGTAACCTAAAAAATATGATGAATCCTTCCGAAACCATGTGTTCAAGGTACCAACATCAGTAGAAAGAAGGTTTCTAAGACTCATTCAAATGCATGCATAAGTGTGTAAATTTTGAAGGTGACATTTTGGAAAATAATAAAACAATTTATACAAAGAATGTTTTTCTTTCCCAATTTTTGTAGGAACTTTAAAGGCAATCCTCTCATACTGAGCACGTAATGGTAGTATAGACACTTTTTTAGGAAATTAACTGAATTTCTGAACACAATCTCAACTTCCAAAAATAAGTCAATGTCAGGTGAAGACATAAGTATCAGCAATGAATTTAGTAGCATCCTTTAAGGTTTTTTCCTCATCAGTGTCGATAAACAGTGCAACAAGAGTAACTAAAAATTCAGCATTAGTGGTTAACAATATAGACTGGAAATCTGCAAAAACAGAGTAATCAGTTTTGCCCAAATAAGAAGAGTAAAAACAGGCAGTGAAAAGCCATCAAAATACAAGTCTTAAAGAAACTTTTAAAATAAAATGTAAAATTTTTCAAAGGTAATGCTAAACCAAAGATGGAATTGTATGACTATGACAACAAACACAACAACAAGTAGTAATCAATCAATTAATTAAGTCCTATGTGCCAACAGCTACCTAGAGAGACATTTCTCTGAAAATAAATAAACAAAAAGTCAGAAAGATTGTGTAACCTACTGCTCAAACATTAAAAGACTCACTTTCGTCTTTCCTGGAACACATTTTGCAATTTTCTCCCAACGATCTCCTGATCCTCCTTTAGGGAATTTTGTAAGAGCATTTTCAAGAGCTTTTTGTTGTGGCTGACTCCACTCTGAGGCAGCTGGCAGTGGTGATTCTGCAGCACGCGTTTTTGTTTTTCGAGGGAGCTCTTCTGTTGTGACCTGTGGAGGACGATAACCCTCTTCTTTCACCTTCTTTGCCATATGTGCCACCTGAAATAGAAGGGATATAAATCAAACAGGCTGTATAATGTATGCCGAACATCTTTTTTAACTTCATTCTGAACCAGAACATAACCTAAACAAAAAAGAAAAATTCTCTTCATAAAACTATCAAATTATGAGGCAGACATGCTGGCCTGGACTTGCCAGCCAGGAGAAAAGTCAGTACTGCCAACAGGCCCCCATGAAAGTATATCTACTGTCCTAGCTCTCAGAAGTAATAGTTTCAACAATGGAAAAATCCAGGATGGAATTTAACAATATTATGAAAAGGATAGTTGCTACTTGCCATATAGCAGAGATGTTGAATTGGAGATAGGCACAAGAAAAAGACTGTCAGAAAATGAGTTTTCAGCAGAGATTGCATTTGTGTTTTCTGTTTCCGACAAAGGCCTTGTTGGCCGAAACTCATTTTCGGACAGTCTTTTTGTTGTGCGTATCTGCGACTCAGCATCTCTGCTATACGGTGGGTAACAACTGTTCTTTTCAGCACTAATAGTTTCCTTCTCAGGATTGCAAGAGATTTAGATTGGGGAAGGTTAAAAAGGAAAGGCAGGACACTTAGGCCCCAGGATGAGAGAATGGAAGAACTTGGCAGAACAAATTACGTAATTTATTTTTTGATAAATTTAAGGTATGTGTATGCAGTCGGTTGTACACAATGAAATCCCTGTGGCACCATACCATAGCACACTGCTGGAGCAGCCACAACAAATTGGTGCACCTTACTGATACAGCAGCACACCGTGACGTTGTTTGCTACCGAAAATGAATTATAGCACACTGCTCCACTTTACCAATGGGCTGAGTCATTTTGCTTTGGTTCCTGTAGTGGGATGTGAACACAATATACTATGTTTGAACAAGAATCCACAATTTAATCAATTAAAATAACTAAAACTGTTTGTGCTACGCATATAGAGGCTGAAAGTCAGAGAACAAAAGGCAGCTGCAGCGTTCAAAATGTAGACTATGAAATACTGTATTTATGAAGATATATTTTGTCAGTTGAAGACGAGTGAAAGCTCAGAAAGATGTCTTGGCATACATCAAACTATACAAAAAGCAGCTCACTGGAGTTTTTCTGCAAGTAATTCTTTGTTGGATTTTGAAAGGTAAGAAAAGACTGAGGCAACAACATAATGGAAGTTGAGTACATGAGATTCAAAAAATATATAGGAGTGGTTTGATGCATACAGCTGATAATTATAATCAATGGAAAAATGTATAAGAGGCTTTAATGCAACAGTGGATGCCAGACAGATGATTATTATGACAAAAAACCAGGTTCAATTACACAGAAGTGATTTTGCAGTTCTTGCACATCCCTGGTTTGATAACTCTAACACAGTCTCAGAAATCATATATGCAGCAGCTGGGCAAAACGAATTATGGGCAAAACGAATTATAACTATGAAATCGAGGTACTGAGCTGAACAATAATTTAAGGAGAAGTGAAAGTATGTGGTTTTAGGCCAGTAATTAGGACAGAGCAGATAAGAGATCTCCCAGGGCTCATTCATGGCAACAAAGATCCCACCTACATCCAACCAAACCCCCCTCCCAGTTGAAGAAGATGCCACACCACACTGTCTGAGCTCAAGCACTAAATCAGAATGCCAAGCAAAAAAATGGAAACTAGGGTGTGGTAGAAAATGGGGCTAGTACTTTTAAAAGCAATTAGAACAGAGTAAAAGACAGATGACCAAGGCAACTGGCAAAGGAGGTAGGGTCGAGGCTGCTCCAACCCTAGCTGGCAATGGGACAGGTCCTAACTCAAACCACCCTGACCCTGATAAACTACCATGTAACAGTGTGACTATAACAAAGGTAATATTATATAAACTGGCATTTTGCTATGTTCTTTTCCAATCATGGATAGTTGGAACACAATTGTGCAATACCTTAATTTTCCAACTTATTTAAGTACTTTAAGAATGTGGCACACAGATCACTGTGAATTCAATACAGAAAGGTCCAATAATGCCATTCTTCAGGCAGCACTACACAATAACTTCTGGGCTAGCATCTCTGCTCAACAACACAACGGAGAGGAGGAAAAGAGAGAGACTGATTAGACAGAAAGCAAAGAAGGTGCAAGGGGGTAAATGAAACATTTACATATGAGGATTTTGAGGCCGGTCTTGGTGTGGGGTGCGGGTGTGGGAGAATCACTATCAACAAACATCCCTCATAAAATCAAACAATGGAAAATCCAGGATGGCTTAACACAGGGGTGGTCAAGCTTTTGGCTCATGGGCACAAGTGCCACAGCACTCAGCCTTACTACATTTTTTCCTCCACTGCCACACCACACTGTCTGATCTCAAGGAGCAGGAAAGGAAGAACTGCAAACGCACACCATGTAAATCGCAGTACAGTCGCACTGCATACTACTTAGTTTTATATTTTACATTTGTCTATAACACAGGTCACAAACAAAACAAATTATTAGAATTAATTATTTATTTTTGGTTTGCTGAAGACATAAATTTTATCTGGTACAAACAGTAGGCATACAGACAGACGCAGACAATTTCACAGAGTTTTGCACACAAGTTGCCATGTAATCTTGACTTACATAGTTTCATAATCGAAAAACGATTTTCACATGAATATTTCTATTGTAATTAGTAGCACTTTTGTAACCTCACTATGGAGACTTGGAAACTCCACTTGAGGAAAGCAATGTAGACATCCGGAACAGTTTTAATGTAAAAAGATTTGTCATTATAATTGGAATTACCTTGTAGGTCAATCAGTTACATCTGCACATGCACAGTGACAATTTCAACAAACAGCTAACAGTCTCAAAAATAGCTTGGAAAAAAATTTGAGATTGACAGTGTCCTCAAAATCTTTATAAAACTACCCTTGTAATTCTTCCAAGGCAACAATATGTTCTTCAAGACCATCTACAAGGCAATTTTCTTTTTAAATGCATCCCTATCAAATCATAAAGAAGTTACCTAGCAGTGTCTTGCTGTGGGCAGTGTGCAATCAAGTCCACTTAAAATGCAAAGTCTACACTCTTTCCAGGTGTTCTAATTTTCATTGTTGCCTGCCTTTGTCATTCATAAATTCAACAATAACAAGTTTTAAATCGAAAGAACATTTCAGGCATCCCCCATAACTTGGCACCATGCCATCCTCCTAAGAACAGATTTTATAAAATCAGTCACAGGTGTGCTGCTCTGTAGGGTCACTGTGTACAAAAATCACCTCTTGCAGACAACAAGCAGTCTCTCTTACCTCGGTCACTTACAAATGAAATGATATTGGTTCATGAATGTCTGAAAATACTGAGCTGTTATTCAGTTCTTCCTTATGTTTATAATACATTTTAAGAAGAGTTATAGATTACGCTCCCTTCTTTTTCACTAAACAAGTACCTCGTTGAAGCTTACCTCTGCTGCCGGCCTGTGCATCGCAGCGGCCACTTTTTCCCAACGCTGTGGGGTGCCTTGTGGATATCGTTTAAGCTGACGAGACAGCTCAGCTAGATCGTCATCGGTCCACAGGCCACCTGATATGTAAGGAGCTACTGTATCTTCTTCCTGGGCTGACAAGTCATCAACTGACCCAGAAGATTGAGCTGTGCTCAAATCATGTGGCAGTTCATCTTCAGCAGCCAGTACCTCAGGAGGAGCAAATTTGGGCTTGCGGCGACGTGGGCCCCTCGCAGCAACTTCACGTACTTGCATAACAGGTTCTTCGTCCTCTTCCTCAGATCTTTTTGAAACAAAGATAAAATGTTCCACTGGAGAATAGTATTAAAATCTGGTGAACAGTGAAAATGTACATCATTCACCATTCACAACGACGCTACAGTGAAATTTGTTTCCTGATTGTGTTACTCGGTAAAATCTCCGTAAAATATATGCTCCATTAATTCCTTTCAATTGTTTCATATCCAGACCAATGTGTGTCTGATTCCCATTTGTGGACACCTATCTCTTAAGGTATTCAAATGCAGTCAACATTTTACCATTCTTTAAATTAGTATAGACTTGATGCTGACAGCCAACAAATATAAAAATCATACAGTATACATAAATGAAGGCACTTAATCACACATCTGCAGATGTATAGTGGGTGACAAATTTGCACACACACACACACACACACACACACACACACACACACACGGAGAGAGAGAGAGAGAGAGAGAGAGAGAGAGAGAGAGAGAGAGAGAGAGAGAGAGAGAGAGAGGGGGGGGGGGGCATGGGGGGGGGGGGGGCATGGGAGGGGGTAGGGGGGGGGGGGCTGCCAGCAACATCTTGTGTAGGAAATGTATAATGTCATGTGACTAGGGCCTCCCGTCGGATAGACTGTTCGCGGGGGGCAAGTCTTTCGATTTGATGTCACTTCAGCGACTTGTGCATCCATGGGGATGAAATGATGATGATTAGGACAACACAACACCCAGTCCCTGAGTGGAAAAAATCTCCGACCCCGCCGGGAATCAAACCCAGGCCCTTAGGATTGACATTCTGTCACGCTGACCACTCAGCTACCGTGGGCGGATATCATCTGTAGTAATGTCAATCTGATAATCCATATGTGAGAATGCAAAGAAAATCAAAAATCCATTATTTTCGAATAGTGACATGAAAAAATATAGCCCACAGAGGCGGAAAAAATTATCTTGGACTGAGTGTAACTGTGTAGTGATTCTCTAAAGTACATGTAGCTGTGATGGTACTATGAATCCTACAATCGAATATGTATACGAGTTATTATATTATGAAGAAGAGTTATAAGTAACCCCACTACTATAAAAAGTTTGATTCTGTCAAAGCAAGTAAAAATTAAATGAGACAATCTAGTGAATCATCTCTCTCTCTCTCTCTCTCTCTCTCTCCTCTCTCTCTCTCTCTCTCCTCTCTCTCTCCCTCTCCCCCCCCCATCTTTGTCTACCCTTGTCCTTCTCATCAGAAGGCCCCTCTCATCCTGCAGTTCGAGTGGCCAGCCATTCCTTTTTTATGTTCCCCAACGTGTCCTCCGCCGTGACGAAGGAGCTGTTAGTTCTGAAAGCTAGGATAGTGCATCACCTTTACTGTTATATACGTCTATCGGCAGCTTTATACATTTGGCTCCTGAAGGTAAGTACAAATAAAAACAATTTATGAGATCTAGCAAAGGCACGGACGCTTAACCTCACACCCGTCTCCACTGCAGGATTTTAAAAGCAACGGACTTTCATTCAGTTTTTATCATGATCTGTAGTCCCATACTGCAATTCCAGAAAGCATGCTATGATTCTGCTGAAGGAAACCGAGGCTGGAGGTAGACGATCTCACTTCCGCAGGATGCTTCACAAAACATTTGGACAAACAAAAACTACCAGAGGGCAGGTGCTTTTTCAGACTGGAACTCAACACAGGAAATGAGGGATGAATTGTGCAGAAGTAAAACCGAAAATAACTATTTGCACATTAGCAGAAGAGCTTTGGTACGGTAAAAATATGTTAACAAGGTTTGTTTTCCAGTCGCAACACTATAGTGCTGTCGCAACACTATAGCGCTGGATGTGAGCGCTATGAACTACCTGTCAGCCGTGAGTGTACACAAACAAGAATTTTGACTGGTAGAGGGAACGAGTGGTGCAGGGAAACAAGCCCTCTTGCAGGGCAGCCAGCCTATACCTGTGTTCTGGATTTCTGCAAAGCCAGAACTTGACACACGGCCCTATGACGAAATGCCAATCACTTCTGGTGTTTCGATGGACATTACTCAAAACGTGATGGGCCAAGATTAGTTTCTTCACTCATTTCAAATTAAGAAAATGTTGAGCAATGCGCAACACAAAGCAATAAGTAATGGCTACCACACAATTGCTTCCTGATGCTGACAGTGTGGTAAACAAGGTAGTCCAGGTCAACTTCAACCAGTACTTGATGCAACCACAGTATAAAACATCTGTCACCTAGAACTGCCACATTAAACTGTCTCTATTTATTAACTTTTAAACTTTGGCTAGGAGAAAAACACGCGAGTTTCTTTCCTCTAAGATACAACGCTCAACACTCGAGTCCCTATGTTGCATTACAGCACTTGTACCCTATACAGACCATTCCACTGCCCACAACTCGCATGAGAGCAGAGCATCAAGTGCACCAATACGTCATCACTTTTATGCACTTTTTATTTTGCAATCATGGTCTTACATGTTTATCTTTAGAAATTGGGCTTCACTAGATGATCTTCACTACTAGTAACTGAAAACTAAGTAATTTTTCAGTATTTATATGCAGAAAATACAGCTATTGCGAACTATCTCTGATAAAACAGTTCATCTGGGTTCAACTCACTATGATACAGCATTTATAAGGTAATTTAGCATTTTCTTATTTTGAAGCAAAATTCACGTCTGTATTCACATTTATCACAAATTACGGACTTTTCAGGTCCCTATTTATGAAACTGCAGGGGACATGTGTAATTAGTTGCCAGAATTTTAGACACATGAGGAGATTCTGTTCCCACTGCTGTTAATTAGAAAGTTCTTAAAAGCATTATACACATATGTCCTGCTAAAGTTTTAGTTTATTACTGCATGGAGCAGATGCTATTAGCAAAATGAACATGTTAGCTAAGGCTTGTAAATGATGTAACATAGCTTTACAGCTTTAAATAAATGTGAAATAAAATGTTACTATGATACATGAGCACAATATTGTAACCAATAAGCTATGGAATGAAGAACGAAAATAATTTTGTGACAAACAGTATTTTACGATGACAGGCATTTTTAAGCATATACAGTGAAACCCTTCTTTTTCACTTCTCAAGGGACTTCAAAAAAAATTGTGTAAAATGCAGGAAAGTGTAAAATGTGGGAAATAACATTTTAAGCTACGAAAGTTGCGTATAGGCTACCCCCTTGCATTTTCACACTTTATGTATGATATGTGCACATAACAGGCATCAAAAGGCTTTCAGTGTCTTTATTATCTAATAAAAACCGCTGATGTAACTGGAACTGACAACTGTTTGGGAAGTAGGAACGTTTGGCTCAATTACATAAGCCATAATCGATGTTTTTGAAAGCCTGCAGCTGTCATTCATTATTTAAATAATAAAAATACTGCACTAGTTACTTGAATACGTGTTAGTCTGCATCTCTTGCACTGTAGTCATCTTTTTGATGTTATCAGGTACTGTGCCTCCTCACTAATGTCGCACACCACACACATACAAACTACACTCTCATTGTTTGTTTGTGCAAGATCACAAAAAATACATATGTAAATACTGCACTTGACAACAAGAATAAATTCTTGTAACACTTTTTGCTCATCATGCAAACAACACATAACCAGTGCTGCGTTAAAGCAAAAACATTTGAGGAATGCAAAGTGAATAACAGTGTCTACTAGCATTCCAAGTGGTCAAATGCCAAAACGTGTTAAATATGGCTCGACAAAGGTGTCACAACAATCATGAAACTGCACAGTAGAGAGAGTTTGGAAATGGTTGTGATTGGTCATGACATCTTTATTCGAACGAACCTAGTTACTCCCATGAGCCACCACGTCAAGTAGAGCTTAGTGGCGGTGGGAGATATGGCATGAATTGTTCAAACTCTTACTTGTTTACCAGTTCAAATTGGCTGAGTAGAGTGCCCTGGTACCAAAAAACTTAGCTACGGAATATTTGTAAACACTACTGGATGGCCAACATCAAGCCAGCGTCATTTTCTTTCTTCATGAATATGTTTCCACAATGCGTAAATCCCGGGAAAATTATTAATATGTTCACACAAAATCAGATGTTAATTAGCATTGTGGAAATAGGAAATTTGACGGGAATGATAAAAAAAGTCAAACGGCGGGAAAACATTAATTCCAGGAACGTAAAAGCGAGGTTATAGTGTATCTCTCCATAGAGCCTTCATGGACTCCAGAGTCTGTACTTCAAAATGTACTGTAGTACATTCACTGTTTCCCTTACAATTTTTGACTGCTCATACTGCATTATCTGGAATCATGTACTACTGATACTTTCACAATGTACAAGGCAAATACTCATAAAACTGTAGAAACATATACTCATAACTTCACATGATGGAGGTAAAATATTACAAACGTTAATAAACTCATAGTCCATAGAACACATCTGAATGTCTTTCCACTTGGAAGCTCCTAGCAAGCATTTAATTGACTATTTCCACATGGAAGTTTGCTAACACTTGCACTGCAGTAAGGAATGAACAGTGACTGTGAATGCAGATAGACAAGTCTCACTCCATGTGAGGCGCTGCAGCTATGTACTGGGCAACACTTTAGGGGTGGTGGTCTATCACTGTAACAACCAGTTTTCAGTTATATCAATTTTTTCATCTGCAGTTTAACCTGACTGTTAAAACAGATCAGAATAACCAGTTTCTGAAATAGCCTTTCTTTATAGCTGTTATTTCCATAATCAATGACGATGTCAAACAAAGATTAAAAAATTATAATTCAGGTTAAGAGTATGAGATCTCAACTGATACGGGGTTGAGGCTGTGGCAGAAATCTGTCTCAGTATCTCTAGCAAAGATGGCAAAAGGGAAGGAGACAGGTGTGGTAACAGAGTCCAAAAGGTCACATTCCGATTATTTTCCTGCATCATCACTCTTGGATGGAATCAATTTTTCAGCCCGAAGCAATCACAAAATTAAGGATTCAGTTATTATCCCAAGTTTACAGTACGTCAACAGAATTACACGTATGTCAATCAAATTTACCTGCTCTCCTTGTAAAGTGCCACTGTTTCGTTTGTGCAGCCCATTTTCAATCTTTTAACACAAATGGAACACTGCATTTAATTCCTACCACTCTTCGTAAAATACTCCCAAATTAGGAATGATGTTATTCTGCAATACAACCAATGTCCAACGACAAAGGTGAGGAACTACCGTATTTACTCGAATCTAAGCCGCACTTTTTTTCCGGTTTTTGTAATCCAAAAAACCGCCTGCGGCTTAGAATCGAGTGCAAAGTAAGCGGAAGTTCTGAAATATGTTGGTAGGTGCCGCCACAACTAACTTCTGCCATCGAATATATGTAGCGCTACACAGGCATGCTTTACAGGCACAAAGATAAATACTGGCGCCAAAACCTCTGCGTCAGTAAATAAATTTAAAAAAAAACGTGGAAGACGAGCTTTTTTCTCCGCCCCGAATTTCGACCACTGCATTTTCATACATTATCCAACGAAGTAAATACAAACTCCATATTGTTCATCTTCGAATGTAACAGCTTTTCAATGTACTACGAAAATCCGACTGGCAAGACCATTTGCGATGTTTGTCAGTATGGCAAATTCTACGTTCTGATTTTTTCTCTACCTGTGAGAAGAGATGG
Source organism: Schistocerca piceifrons (assembly GCF_021461385.2). NCBI lineage: Eukaryota > Metazoa > Arthropoda > Insecta > Orthoptera > Acrididae > Schistocerca > Schistocerca piceifrons. Next base: position 106,091,537 of record NC_060140.1, read on the forward strand.
TTGCTAATGGGAACTTTTGTGAATTCTGAATCACATGCAGTATTCTCTTCACCATAAGAATAATACGAATATAAACATTTTACCACGTATTCTTTCGTGTTTGCTGCTATCTCATTTAAATCCTGTCTGCCTAATAAACTACGAAACTAGAGTGAGACAACACAAACGCGGAAGTATACACATATGTCATGTTCACATTCGTATTATTCTTATGCCTAATAGTGATACAGTCAGAAGTGAAGCACGGCAATTGACTAGATTTTTAAATCAAAGATGACTAATTTCTGTGCAGAAAATAATGTACTAAAGTGGCGTCCGCAAATATTTTCAAACGAGAAAAATTTTCACTAAACTCTCGTTCAGAACATCTTCTATCATACGGAGTTTATTATTTGGTTCTTGTTGATCATTATCAAAGAAAGCAGCAGTGTAAATAACACCAAATAGCAGTCTCTTGCCATTGTTTCGCTACTGAGACAATTACTCTCTTTTTTTTATTGTAAGCAGCGGTAGCAGGCACAAAAGCAAACCATGCCGCGAGTGGCGACAGGTCGTGAACATTCATTATCGGAATGCGACAAACAATGCATGACACAGTACAGTAATGCATTTTCAGCTTAGAGTGACGAAAACACCTATAACAAAGAGAACGGCAATTATCAGATCAAAGAAAAATAAGCAATCAATTCAAACCAGACGAAGCACGTGAGAAACGAAGGGTACGCGCATAAATAAGGACGGAGCGCCTGACGCATAGCAATGGCTACCTGGTAAAGCTTAACTGCTAAGCTTACGGCTCAAACCAAACTACTGCAGCTGTATCGTCATTCATTCGACCTGAATTCTATCTCATATTACAATGGACCAACTTTGTTTCGATTTGGAGGTGCGGCCTAAAACTTTTCTCTCCCCTTGAATTTCGAGTCTCAAATTTCAGCTGCGGCTTAGATTCGGGAAATTATTTTTTCCTTTATTTCGAGTCTCATTTTTCAGGTGCGGCTTAGATTCGAGTGCGGCTTAGATTCGAGTAAATACAGTATCGTACAGAACAAGTGTGGGCAAGTCTTTAACAAGGCATGTACATGCGTGCCACCTAATAGGCCAGGCTTCACCACATGGCACCAGGTACATTATTGTCTCACCAGTGGTGCACCAATTCTTATGTCATATGTTTGTTTCTCGTTTTGGTGTGACTATTAAAATAACACAAATTGCTATTCCCATTTTCTACAATAACCAAATATTTCAAAGCAATGGAAATTTTACAAACAAACATTGCTCTCATCATTCCATGTAGGCTTTCACGCCCGGCGTCTTCATCAGTAAACACTTCCGGGCTAAGTTGCCGTGGTCGATCTGTAGAACTTCTTCTCCCTGAGGTTTCGTTCTCAACTACGGAGAACATCTTCCGAGGTGAGTCAACTGTGCATCAATACACGGTTGACGGAGCACAAAAGAAACTGTCGTTTGGGACATATCGACAAATCGGCAGTAGCAGAACACGTTTTTAAGGATGGAGATCACGAAATAAAATTTGGTGAAACAAGCGTGCTAGCGAGGACGTCGCACTATTATACACGTACATATAGAGAGGCAATTGAAATCCACAAACATCAATACAATTTTAATCGTAAAGAAGAAGGATTAAAATTGGATAAGATATGGCGGTCGACATTGCAACAATCACGTGACAATCGATTGCCTGCAATCGAGAGAACAGACGATAGCCAGAGATAGCTGCACATCGACGCCACGTGACGTGCGGTGGCGCCCCCTACGATATCCATATAAGCAGCGGCCCCAGCTCCTAGCAGCCAGTCGTTGACTCACCTCGGAAGATGTTGTCCGTAGTTGAGAACGAAACGTCAGGGAGAAGAAGTTCTACAGATCGACCACGACAACTTAGCCCGGAAGTGTTTACTGATGGTGATGAAACATTGCTCTTTTTAAAAAAAGTTTTATTTAAAAAACAAAGAATTTTTGCACGCTGTTACATGAAACTGATGTGCCTGTTTTTACATGGTTATTAGTAAAAAATTGAAAGACCTGTTACAACCAAGACCAAACAAATACCAAAAATAGCAGTTATTCAGAACCAAAATACCAGTATCAGTTTTAACCAGTAAGTTTTTCCCACCCATACCACATTTCGCATGATTTTTCGACTCTTTATTAAAATATTGTTACTCACTCAGCTGTGTCTTCCTCTTTCCTCTGCTGCCGTCTTGCCAGCATGTTCTTTATCAGCAGCACACTCTGTGGACACAATGTCAGGACGAACCACAGCATCCTTGGTAACTGGAATGGCAAGGTGTCCCAAACCCTGTCATCAAAATAAGACATTATTTTTAGCTAGTACACTAATAATAAATAAAAATGGAAAACCAATTCAAAAACAAGTGTTAAATTGGCAAAGACAACTACTTGGACAGTTTACTGCTTCTTTGCAAATTTAAAAAAAATATTTTTATAGTTAACTTTAATTTTGCTTCTATCCCTAAATAACTAGTACATAACATTTAAAACAAAACACCATATCCACTAAAGTAGTTCTGTGAGCTCGCTAATGAGGTCTCATGATACATTTCTGTATCATTTAGAAACATAGACAGTAAATGAAGAAAAGAAAGCAAAAACATTGCCAAGTGGAATAGGAAGCTAAACTCTGAGCATCAGAAACTAGTGGTTTGTACTGCAAGGGAAGTGAGAAAACAACTACATGTAAACGACTACTCTGCAATTTACACTTAAGTGTTTGGCAGAGGGCGCATACAACCACTATCAGAGTATTGCCCTACTGTTCCACTCTCAAAAAGCATTTAGAAAAAGTGAACACCTCAATTTTTTGGGCTATCTCTTATTTTATTGTGACAGTCATTTCTCCCTATATGTGTATAAAACTCACAACCGCCATAGATACTACTTCTTTGAATCTAAGGCACACTAGGCAATGTTAACATATTAAGTAAGAAATGGAAATACCCTTAGGAAGCAGTCCAGTGAGTTTTTAGTTTTTATCCTTTTTTTAAAAAAAAAAAGATAATATTATGGATATATTTTTGTTCACGATTGTTTGATGCTAAGAGGTCTAGTATGTTATTGCAAATCATTTACCCTTCATGTGGGCTCCAAGACTAATTGCCTGGAGAAACTATTTAGTACAATCTCAGATGATGTTTTATGCTTACCACCAACTTTAAACATGTATCTTCAACATATTGGGGGCAGGGGGGTTGGCAGTGGAGGCAAGTAACCACTTCTTTACCCAAATGGTTGACCTGTTCATTCCCTAAGATAACCATGAGACTTGGTGCCTAGAGAAAGAGAACTAAGCAGCAAGTAGGACTAAGTTCAGCGGGCAGGTCAGGAAGAAAAATTGTTCAAATGGCTCTGAGCACTATGGGATTTAGCTTCTGAGGTCATCAGTGTCCTATAACTTAGAACTACTTAAATCTAACTAACCTAAGGATATTACACACATCCACACCCGAGGCAGGATTCGAACCTGCGACCGTAGTGGTCACGTGGCTCCAGACTGTAGCACCTAGAACTGCTCGGCCACTCCGGCAGGTGGCCATGAAGAGCAAAGACCACAGAGTGACAGCCCATGGCCTGTAGATTACTCACTAAGTCACTACATATTTAAACATAGTCAAATGAGGTCCATTTAATAAATGGGATGGTTCTGTTAACAGCTATCAGTTCCAATGTAACAATACTACATGTTCATGGCAAGAAATGATATTCCTGTCCAGCAAATGTAAAAGCATACCCTGTCTTATCCCCAGTTTTAGAGCCATCAGTGTAAAAAATGGTAACACCCCGAAACTCCTGAAGTACTGGGGTAACAGGTGACAAAGGGTCATTAGGATGACAGACTTGAGGACCTTGAAATAGATCAGTGTTAATTTGTGGGTACCAGCCATGGATAAGACCCAGAGCAGCTGTTGGCAGCCCAGAAGACTACAGAGCATGGCCTACATCTTGGAATGAAGAGGCATATGTTCTCTGGAATGAGAGACATTGCTTCCACCATTTCTTCTTGCTGCATTCAGACAGCGAGCCTTAGCACAAAATCACTTAAATTGATATGACTGGTCTGTGAATCCCTCAGAACACTGCAGGGCTCTTCGGTGATCCTGAATAGATATTACAATGTCTTTAGTCCACAGTGGCATGGGCCAGCGTTGGAAAAAGGGGAATAGCAATGCCACCAGCATAGCTGATTGCAACAGAGATGTTTAACACAATCTCATCAGTGCACTCTGATAGAGAGGGGGTGAAGGTAAATGCAGAGGCACACAACTGTCAGTTGGCTGCTCAAAGCAGCCAATGAGATAGTCTGTTCATTTGCCATGGGCAAGGAAGCAACAGGATCACTGGAAAGTTGTTATAGTCACGGAGATCATAATGTAGTGACCAATGCAGTGAAGAGATGGCAGAAAGAGATCGTTAGATCGATAGCTGAAGGGTGCCCTGGGCGGTGTTGAAGGGGTAGGAGTTCCATCATTGAGGCGGTACAGTTACTGGTCCGTAAGAAACTGGCCAACTAGAAGGCCTCTACCAGACAAAGTCGTACTCCCCCACAGGGAGTCCATTGGTGGTGTGCACTCAAATGCCCAAGTAGGAGAAAAGGAGGGGGTGTTGTAGGATTAAGATGGTCAAAGGTAAATAAAGTCCTGTCTGAAGGTATGTAAATGTTGCAAATGGTGATCGCTGATGTCCCTTGCACTTTCATCGCTATTGCTTCCTATGTGATACAAAGAGAACCTACTCACTGATCACATCTATGCAAACCAATTACAGACTCCTGCAGCAACCCTGTCATGGCCAACAGGACTGACAGAATGCATGATAACCATGATGCATTGGAGAATAGTCATCTGTGAAGTGCATTTCTTGTAGGGCAATGCAAATTGCAGAAGAGAGAGAAATAAGGTGTGTAATTCCAACAGGTACAGGTGAGGGTAATATCCACTACATTTCCACTGAATGATCATGTTACACATGGTCAGATTAGGTGTCAAGGGCTTAGAAGATCACTGTGTGTAACCAATAGGAATCTAACCACATCAATGAGCATTGGTTCAAAATCCGATGGCGCGGGGGGATCTGGCGACTCCAGGTCACCAGAATAGCCTTGACCTCATTCCGATTCTTCTCCTCTTCCTCCTCCGCAGCCTTTGGTGGCTGAGATTCTTGGGAGAGCCCATCCTTGACAAGTGTGGGGCCAGATGAAGAGAGTACCGATATGTCTCAGTTCCTACAGCCCTTGGCTGGCACTGGCCCTCTGATCTGCGGGTTTCCGGGTAGACATGTCCCAAGTGCCATGGGTGGACACTGGAGGAGGAAGCTGCTCCTCCAACCAGGTGTGGGAAGTGATTTTCAAAGACAGTACCATGGGCCCCACAAGAGAGGTGGTCAGTGGGAGAACTGATTTCGAAAAATTTGATGCAGTGGAAATTAATGGCTGTAACTTCTGGATGATTGGATGTCGTACCGACAGGATGTAAGTGTTCACATTTTTTATGTGCCTCAGTATTCATTGCTGAGGGTACAGACAGACAGTCTTGTGAAGTACTAAGCATGAAGCCAGGAATGCTGACTCATTTGAAAGTTTGTTTCTGTTGTAATGATGCACAATTTTGACTTGTCAATTAAATTAAGGGAGAAAGTAAAACGAGATAGGCAACGGTCTATGGCAGATCTGATAAGAGTACAATGGTGGTGGGGGCACGTGTTTTGAAGTACAGGGTGTGCATAAAGTTTGCGAACACTTTCAATTATTTATTGCATAAGAACCAAACATTGTACAGACAACATACATATGTCATTTTGAAGAGAAACCCTGAAAGTTCCCCCCCGAACATACTATTAAGCTAGTGCTCATAATTTTCTGACCCATCAGTGCATGGACACGCATGGTTAGATTTGATTGCAGTTACGAAATGGTCCCTCACCATTGAAACAAAAGATGTCCTCTCACATGCTACAAACTAAGGAGTTTGTAACCTATGACAAAGTGTGTGTTGTGTAATTAACATAGCTGGTGAAACAATGGTTTCCAAAGTGATACATGCATCACATATAGCCCTACAGGATCTAATTGCTCTGAACAATGACCCCCACACTGTTACAAACATATACAAAAACAGTACCAACTGATGAGTCGCTAGGTGACTTGAAACCAGTAGTGGGAAAATAAAAGTTGTACCATCTTAAAGGCGACTGGTTGCCGTCACTACTCAAAATCTTTATTCATCACAGTGTTCCACATCCATAATAGATTTTCATTTTTTCTCCCCTTTATAATGTATAAAGGGTCTTGCTGACCAAGCCACTACCAACAAAATTCCAATATGCCCCTTTGGCATATAAGGTAACAGAAAAAGATAAACATGCATTATAACTGGAACCCGGTAAAATCGCCTAGTGAAATACCCTGCAACTAATCTAACATTGAGAGTGCAAATCTAAATAATGTTACTTCATTATTATTTAGTCCTTCCATGTAAGGCTTATTCTTGCATTCATCTCTCACATGTTGCACAAATCTTTTTTTATTATTAATTGTGAAGAAATAATGATAAATACATTTAAGAGATTGATAATAGATAGTACAAACCTTGGTGAAGGTATCTCTAAAACTATTGTATCTGGAAGAGCAGGCCCATCATATTTTCCTTTCTTCTGTTTTTTCTGTAGTCTCTTTAGTTTTGCTTCTAAAAACTGTTGCTGAAAATAGAATATTACAATACTTGAAAAAAATTCAAGTTTAGATAAATAAAAATATCACAAACATAAGCTAGTCTTTGCATTATGAAGTACCTTGCTTGAGATTTACAATTCGGTCCTCATATTGTTTGCTATATAGACTGTATAATGGACAGGTATGCCTCTAATCATGGGGCAAATATCTGCTGGCATAATGAACAACAGGTAAGATTATATTTCTTAAGCAAAGAATTCTTGATTTTACTCTCAATATCAAAGAATTGTGAATATTTGAGTAACAAGTGGACTGCATCTACTTATCACCAGTTTCCTCCACATTTACAGTGCATGTAGGGCTTGGCCTGAAATATAAGTTACAGAAATAGAAGGTCCAGATGGCTAACCAATTAAAAAAAAATAGAAATTCTGGTGCAGGTCAGATGAGAAATGAACCATCTGAGCTAGTGTAGCTGCCAGGCAGCGATTCGTACAGCAGAAAGAATGTTATTGTTGTGGTCTTCAGTCCATAGGCTGGTCTGATGCAGCTCTTCATGCTATTCTATCATGTGCGAGCCTCTTCACGTGTGAATAACTACTGCAATTTACACTTTCTGAATCTGCTTACTGTATTCATCTCTTGGTCTCCTCCTACAATTTTTGCTCCTCAACACTAAACTGGTGATCCCTTGACGTCTCGGAATGTGTATTAGCAACTGATCCCTTCTTCTACTCACATTGTGCCACAAATTTCTTTTCTCCCCAGTTCCATCCAATACCTCCTCATTAGTTACGTTATCTGCCTACCTAATAATCTGCATTCTTCTGTAGCACCATATTTCAAATGTCTCCATTCTCTTCTTGTCTAAACTGTTTATCATGCATGTTTCATTTGCATACATAGCTACACTCCTTACAAATACTTCTAGAAAAGACTTCCTCATACTTAAATCTATATACAATGCTAATAAATTTCTCTTCCACAGAAATGCTTTCCATGCCATTGCCAGTCTACATTTTATATCCTCTCTACTTCAGACATCATCAGTTATTTTGCTGCTCAAGCAACAAAACTCATCTACTACTGTATGTGTCTTACTTGTGAGTCTCATTCCCTCAGCACCACTTGATTTAATTTGACTTCATCCCATTATCCTGATTTTGCTTTTGTTGAAGTTCATTTTACATCCTCTTTTCAATACAGTATCCCACTCTTCCAACTACTTTGCCATCTCTAACTGAATTAAAATGTCATTGGGAAACTTCAAGGTTTTCATTTCTTCTCCCTGTACTTTAATTCCTCCTCAAAATTTTTCATTTGTTTCCTTTACTGCTTAGTCAATGTACGGATTGAATAACATCAGTGACAGGCTATAACCCTGCCTCACACACTTCTCAACTGCTGCTTCCCTTTCATGCGCCTGAACTCTTGTAACTGCCATCTCGTTTCTGTACAAGTTGTAAATATCCTTTTGCTCCTGCACTTTACCCCTCCTACCACCAGAATTTTAATGAAAGTATTGCAATCAACATTGCCAAAAGCTTTTTCTAAGTCTACAAATGCTACAAACTTGGGTTTGCCTTCCCTTAACATACGAGTTATAGGAACAGAATTGCCTTGCATGTTCCTTCATTTCTCCAAAATCTACACTGATCTTTGAGGTCCACTTCTACAACTTTATCCATTCTTCTGTAAAGAATTCATATTAGTATTTTGCTACCCATGATTTATTAGACTGACAGCACCTGCTTTCTTTGGAACTGGAATAATAACATTCTTCTTGGAGTGTGAGGGTATTTTGCTTGTCTTATACACCAGATGGAAGAGATCTGTCTCCATACAGTATCAGTCGTTCTGATGGAATGTCGTCTACTTCCAGAGCCTTGTTTCACAGGGGTATTCATTAAAAAAAACAGGGGAAGCAGTAATTGTCTTGGCATCTTCCACACATTATAAATGGTGCACAATTATGTTACTGTTTCAAAGTTGCTATAGAAAAACAACTTTGTTTATATTCATAAAAGGTTCTCTCTCATCACACAACTTGACATCAATCCCTGCTTAATTCATTATTTCACCAAATATTAACAAGGATAGATGGTGATGTACAATGGAATACATATTGGTGCATTCTCCTGGGGATGTAGTTTCTTTTCCCTCTCAATCGACCAATTCTACCTGTATCAGTAAACTACTATTCATGTGCTGCCACTAAGGGCTGCTCGAAGGTCAAAATGAAATTAACAGGATATGAAAGACTGTGCATTTCAATTACAATCCTTTCTTGGAAAGTTATTTGCAGAGTTCTCAAGGACAATGCAAGTACTACCTTTCCTTGGATGTTTACTTGCAAACCAAATTTTCCTTTGTCTTTCCTTTTGGTGCCTCTTACGAAAATATTAATAAAGGCAACATTTTGAGCATTAGTTCAGTTTATTTGCAGTGCAAGCACTGCAAAAACTGAAAATAAATAATGCTGCACCAACTGCTACCTGGCTACTATGCCAATATAAATGGTTTTGGCCATATTTGATCCATGTCAAAAATGCTATTTTTTTTCTAAATGCTTGGGCATCTGTAACTTCCACTTTCGGCTAAATGTCTGTGGCCAGAGATATCAGTCGTGTGTGGGCTGTGCTTGCGTATTCTGCTTTAGAAGAGGGCCTTTTAGCCAAATGTTCAAATGTTTAGCAGTTTTTTTGTTGTGCCTGTCTGTGACTCAACAGCTTCTCTATATACATGACATGTATTCTCAGTTGTGAATATGGGCAATCATCAGTTGTATAATGGAATGACAACAATGAAAATTTGTGCTGGGCTGGGACCTGACACCGGATTTCCTGCTTATCACAAGTGGTCACCTTACCATCTGGCTATCCGATGATGACTCAGTCAGACCCAAACTTCCATATGTTGTCAACCATGTACCTACAACCTGTACTTTTACATCCGTTATGTACACTCCCTACAGGGAAGTCACTTGTCCAGTTTCGGTGGATAAATACAATATTGCAGTGCCTATGTTATTCTGAATTACGATGCAACGCAAAGAACAGGCACTGCAACGGCTACAGCCATTATGTCCATATTTGCAATTGCGTCATGTATTTCTTACTGCCGTAGTTGCTGCAGTGCCTGTTCCTTCGAACATGCAAGCATGTCCAAAGGAACATTGCATCATAATCCGGAATAATACAGGCAATGCAATATCTTATAGTATCTACTCTACATGGCGAGTAGCAAGCTATCCTTTTCATAATACTCTCTATAGAAAGAAAACAGCATCATCTGCAGACAGCTTCAATACATTTCCAATATTAATGGAATGAAATTGTATTACTACACTACTTAACCTCCACCACACAGTCTATGACGACTTACATAATACAAAGCTAAAAAACATCCAAATCAGACCAGACAGGTCTCACACTAAAAATGATATGCAAGTTTGTGGTACTACATGCAAAGAAAGTTAGCATTGTAAATTGGAAGCGGTCTTGACAGACCACATTTTCACACACCCACCTTCATGTCTACAGGCACACACACAATATGGTGTCTAAACAATATTGGAAAAAATGGAAGACTGTGGTTCAACATTCCTCATTGCTGAGGTCATTAAAAGATGGAGAAGAAAGATTAGGATGTAAGATCCCATTAGTGACAAGATCATTAAGAGATGGGGCACAATCTCTGATAGGAGGAGAATGACTAAGGAAATTGGCCACGTCCCTTTTAAAGGAACTTTCCTGATATTTCATAGAGCTGGGTAGAGACCTGAACTGTCTTCCTACCAAGTGCAAGTCCGGTGTCTTATTGTTCACCTTGCTCAGTTTAGTGCAAACAATTAATGAAGTTTGACTCAATGGATTTTATATTCAGTTCCAATCACCATTGGTCCTTACATAGTACTGACATCATTTGCACCATGGCAGCACATTCACTGTAATAACCAAATGTTTTAAACTCTCTATCCACACTGTTTAGACCGTGCAGCTTACACTGGTCTGTGATAGCAGAACACTGACTGAAATGTTAAGATCTAACTTCAACCACATCACATTACCTTTCAATTACACACAATCTTTTTCAGTGATATCATCTTGCCACAGATTGTGCTTCCTAAAGGCATCCTGCGTGCCAGTTCATGATGTGCCCTGCACACTGGCACTGGCAGTAAAAGAGTACTTGCGGAAGAGCAGATTCACTGTTTCTCTTCACTCATGTACACCCAAATACGTAATACATTATTTAGTTTACTGTGCAGAACTCCAGTCATTGAAATAACATAATATTCAAAACACCCAAGAAGTCAAGAGTCATCACCTCACAGAGACTGCCCACATCGTGTCTCTGGTAACTATTTGTGCAACTGGTTCCAGCAAGAGTATGAGTCTACACACACACACACACACACACACACACACACACACACACACACACACACACACACACTAATATTGAATTGTCTGATCATTATGTTCAGTGGAGCTTTACAACTTTCCAATATAATATTTGAGACACACCACTCAAATTAGGTACGCAAAAGGCACAAAAGTTCATGCCATCCTATTGTGAGCCCTATGTATAAGAAATAATGAAACTGAAATTGTGTTCAACAAACAAACAAATGATGAATTCAGTATCTTTTTAAAGCAGTTTCTTTAAAGCTCTGAAGACAGTTGCCCTTGTCCCATCACCGATGGATCATTACCAACATAAAAAATGAAATGAGCAGCTTGTGTCAAGTATTAGAAGTAAGGTACAACTCATAGAAACATTGAAAATGAGTTAGATTGGGTGCTGCTATTACATTTCTTTATTGGAATTTGGTTATGAACCAAAACATTATTGTTCTCAAAACATGACTGACCCTCTTCTGACAGTCCTTTTGCCTCATTACAACAAAGAATTTGTTAGCTAATTGTTATAATTCATTAAAGGTCCACCACAGACATAGGGCTCTACTCAGTCTCACAAAACAAATATCCAGTAATGAATTCCTGGGATCTAGTGAAAATTTGTGACAGTAGAAAACACATTACAAGAACCTAACACATTCCACTGAATCAAACTTTATACTTTACTTGTTGATAAGTGCAAATATGAATCTACAACAAAACAAGAACAGAGCGCTTCTATTGTTAAACATACTTATTTCATGGATGGAACAGTTCTCCAGAAGGATTTTAAGGAAATGCAAAATAAATACTCATCGGCAGAAATTCTTTAAATCTATAAAAAATTTCATTTGATTTCTGGGATGTCAGTATTCCAGCTAAGATGAAAGAACACTGGGTGGGACTAGTATACTGTGGGAACTCAGCTTAAGCCATGACACCCAATCAACTCCTCATGCGCCCACACCCTGCTACAAGAGGTTTGTTTGAATATATAATACAATGGATCTTAACAACCGTACAGTGTAATTATGGTTGAATAAAATGTTCTGTTAACTTTATAGCAAAGCATATTGCTGTTTCTCTACTAGTAGATTAGTCACCATTCACAAGTCACCATTAAATGCTTCCGTATTAATACAAAGCTTCAATATTTTAGTAACACTATAAGTTAAACATCTATAGTATCACTCACCGCTGTATACTTCTTCTCCAGATATGCAGCCCATGCCACAATGTACTGTCCAACTGTTACTATCACAAACAGTATGAATGACATTTCAGCAAGGCCCATCTTCCGTACACGTCTGTAATAATACACTGCATGCTTCCAATCTGGAAGCCCATTCTCCAGCACTCGATCATACAATGCACGCTTCCTTTGATCACGAAGAACTTCATAAACTGCCACAAGCTGTAAATTAAATAATATTGCTTCTTACCAAACCTTCAATAATTTTTGCATTTTACATTGTTTAAATGGAATAACTGGCATATAGCAGCTCAAGTATTACCACTATGTGTGTTAATAGCCCACAACTGTAGAAATAACTATGACCAACTAACAACATCTGTATTTTTGGATTTTCGTGGAATCAAACTACTGTCAAAACACAGTTAATTTACATTTATGAGTTCTTCAAAACCAAGAAAACATAGATGTGTAGAAAACTAGTGGAAACTTTGAGGTTCAACTGAACTGCATTGATACTTTCCCTTCTACCCGTAACCCAAGAATAAATTTTAGCAATTTTTTAACATGTATTATGCCTTGCAAATAATACATCTACGAGCGTAGCAACAATCACTGTTTTTTTGTGACAGAACTCTCACATACAGCATACGAAGCAGGAACTGTTCGTAGTTGTTACGTGTACCTTTAGGAGTTGGGGTTTTTTTTTTTTTTTTTTTTTTTTTTTTTTTTTTCGCGGAGTGTCCGCGCGTATATTTTATTGGACTGTATGCAATACTTACCTGCCGAAACTTAATTTCTGCGTCTGGTGCATCATTCTTATCTGGGTGAATCTGTAGCGACAATCTTCTGTAAGCTTTACGTATGACCGCGGCGTCTGCATCCTGCAATCATACCCTACACACTTGTAATTTCACTGTCATCTAAGATATAAAAGTCAAAAGCGTCTATGACATTTTAAAATATACGTACCTGTGGCACATCTAATAAAGAATAGAAATTCGTGTCAACTTCCTCCACTAAATCGAATATCTCCAGCTCCTCCGTGTCCCAACATCCAACACTCACACAAAACAACACGACAATCAACACACATCTTCTAAGATTCATTGGCTTCTCGTTACTTTGCTGCAGTAGTATGGTAGGAATAATATATTATTAAAATTTCTAACTGGAAGTTAGTGGTATTAACCCTCAACATTTATATTTGTTATTTGAAACAGCAGAGTCTGACGACACCAACTGATCCAGACATTGACGATCCTACCAATTGTCATATTTTGCTACCTTGTTAGTGATGAACGAGGCGAAACAACATTCAGAAACCCCTACTTCGCCCGCAACGTCACCATGACAACGTATCCCATATGACATGGGGGTAAAATACAATCATTTAGGCTCTTTGCCCCAACGAGTCCACGTTATTTGTGAGTCAACCGCCGTGTATAATATAAACTCAGAAAGAGGTCTCGATGGTCTCATAGAACCCTAAAAAATACTCAATATATTTCGAAATAAACATTTATGTACTTGCCTCATGGTAATGACAAGACGTCCGTCTTCAGGCATGGAACTATGAGTAAGTTCTGGGAAGTTACTAGAGTTCAATGTGACTTCTACGCCGTAGATCCCATAAAATTTTCCACCTTATTTCCTTCTCGGCCTTTACCTCACCGACTCATTCAAACGTGAGCACTCATGGCTTATTCAGCAGTTTCTTGTTTCTTAATGTTACACCCCAAACATGGTTCGTCGTTAATATTTTCGAACACGGAAATGGCGGCGTCTTTTTTTATTTATTTATTTTTTTTTTTTTTACTCAGTCCGTCGTAAAATAGCTCCATACATACAATGTCTAAATCAATGCAGTAACCTAAGTTCATTAAGGACTCAATTTAATCTGGACTTCTTCATTTATTTTATTCTCTTATCGCTCACACAATGAATCTTGATTACAACACAATAGTAACAAACTTCTTTTTATGTTAAATTCGAAAGAATTAAGAGGCTATTATTCCAGCATAATCTCGGCAAACATTTTACAAACACATACAAATACAAATAGTAATTTGTCATGTTCTCTCATGACCCTTTCCTCAGTAGCATATTTAGTTTGGGACGTTAACTGAGCTGGAAACAGAATTTCACTCCCAGATCTTGTTGCTTGTTGTTCTTTGTTTTTCACCCTCTGAAGAGTCTAGTTCTTCGTCTCGGGCTGACGGCAGAACTCGAGTGTCTTCAGGCTGTTGATCAACACGTGTGTTGAGTTGATTAGGTCCTTGTGTACGAATAGTGTTTCCTTTGCTTTTTGGGAATATTATACAGGTTTCAGATGAGTCATGTACTGTTTCAGCTGTGACACAAATTGAGGTAACTCTGCACACCTTTGTGTGCCATACTCTCGAAAAAGAATCAACTGGTATCCTGATGGACGGGCCATAGACCATTTTGCAATTTTATTTATTTATTTAATCAAGCCTTGATAAGCTACCAGCAGTAACATTTTCTTCACGAGATATATGTCTCAAATCAGTAGTAAACTGCGAAATACACTGGAGATTACGTACTTTGATTGGCATTAATTTCTCAGTCTTTTACTTAAATGCAAATTTTAGAGTATGTATAAAAGTACAATTAATTTGGCGAGAGAGAGAGGTATGACATCACATTCACAACGCCTGTCGAAAGTTTTCTTCTTTATGTAAGCATCATGCAGGACGTGACGGTAGGTGCCGCTTTCAATCTTCTGTAACACGAACTAAGAAGAATAAAATTCGAAAGCTTTTTTCCCTATTAATGATAATTACCTCTTCTCTCTTGCAGCACGACAACGCCGATGACGATGCGGCGGTCGTCACTTGAAGATTATTCGTGCATCTGAAGGTTGACTTAATGGTTGTTGATGCGCATAGAGGGGAACAGGTGCACTTGAAATTTGTAGAAATAAAATACTCTCCTTTCACGAGCTACCCATTTCTTATTTGTTAAGCACATGCAGGAGAAGACACGTCTGTACACCACAGTGGATGAGAACAGAAGAACTATGATGCATGCATTAAAACAAGAAAGATGATGCAAAAAATGTGAAGTTGCATTGTTTTTAATATTCCCATCGCCCACTCAGATTACATTAATGCGGCGTAATATGAATTAATATATCTTTGGCGCATTCAACTGGCGCCTGTATGAATTAATACATTTCGTTTTTTCTATATAGGTTGATGACAACATAGTTACAGATGGAACAAAAATTGCTAATATACTAAACAACAACTTTATAGATGCTCTACAAAATTTCGAAAGGAAAAACAAATCATCAATGGTCGAAGCATGCTTAAACACTTGGTCAACCATCCCACTCAACGTTCCTGGAACTAGTGACAAAAACAGAACTCATAAAAATAATCCAGAAATTGAAACACAAAAAGTCTGCAGGATATGATGAAGTATGAGATTATTTAATAAAACACGTGAATGAAAAAATTATCAAACCTCTTCTGGATATTGCAAACTGCTCTATGTACCGTTTACCATGCTCTCTTTGAGCCATACCCACAACAGGGAATTACTGTTTGGGGACCAGCAAAAATGCAAAAAGAATATTTACATTGAAAAAAAGCTGTTGGGACAATCTTGAACAAGAACAAGAGATTCATCCAGAACTGTTTTCCATAGTCTAAAAATACTGAAATTTCCGTCTCTATACATTTACAAAACAATAATAACATTAATAAAAGGAAATGCAGCAATAGAAAGAAATGCAGACATTCATATATATGAAACAAAAAATAAAGACCAGCTGTGAAGTACACAACAACGACTGAGAGTTGCTGAAAGAGGTCCTTTATACTCGGCTATCAAACTCATAAAGTCCCTTCCAAAGAGTTTACAGGACAATGTAAGCAAAAAGACATTCCAAAAGCTTTTAAAGGATTATTTAATGGAAAAAGAATTTTATAGTGTAGAAGAGTATATGTATCAATGAATGAAAAATGCTACTACTACTGTTATGGAGGTACTGTAACTAATTGAACATATTATTATATGTAAATAACTTGAGAACATGAATACGGAGCGAAACATGTACATATGAATATATTGTAGAATGTAAATAATTTTCAGGACCTAAAAATGGGTGAAAAATGTATGCAACATTATTACAATTATTGCCACTTTGATGTATTAAATTGTAATATATAGGTTAAATGTTGCAAGAAAATAGGTTTAAGTTGACTTGTCCTATATTACAAGTATACACTTTGTACAAAATGTAATCAAATGGGACCAAATAAAAACCATCACTCCTTATAGGTTCCTACACAAGTACCATGGTCGGTATAAATAATCAAGTCTTCCTTCTAACACGTATCTGAAATATTTGACAGTGATGTATATACTAACTAGCTCTCTGTCACATGGGGAATACTTCTTCTGTGGCGTTGTGAACTTTCTTCAAAAAAATCCACTTGGTCTCCACTGTTTACCTTGCCACTGTTGCAGTAGAACACCTGCCGCAAAATATGATACATCCACAAATAAAGCGAGTTGATTGTACAAATATGGAAATGTTGGACATGTAGCATTTGCGAGATCTTTGCGTTTTTTTTTTGGATCTGAACAATTTCTTCTTCTGTCTAGTCAGTACATTGTCAGTCATTTTCAATTCTTTCTCTTAGGTACCTTGCCACCTTGCAGGCTACACTGGTTCCCGTGAGATCACCGAAGTTAAGCGCCGTCAGGTGTGGTCAGCTCTTGGATGGGTGACCATCCTGGCTGCCATGCGCTGTTGCCATTTTTCGGGGTGCAATCAGCCCCGTGATGCCAATTGAGGAGCTACTCGACCGAATAGTAGCGGCTTCGGTCAAGAATACCATCATAGCGACCGGGAGAGTGGTGTGCTGACTCCACGCCCCTCCTATCCGCATCCTCCCCTGAGTATGAGATGGCGGTCGGATGGTCCCGGTAGCCCACTCATGGCCTGAAGATGGAGTGCTTTTTTTTTTAGATAACTATTCAGCAAAGCTTGGTGTTCAGCAGCATGTTACAAATGCTGATGATAGAAACTGATGGTCTCTAAGGAAACTCTAGGTTCACAAACAGTTTTGAGTAATTTGTAGTTCATTATTGTCGCATCCCTTTCTAAATCTGGCTTTGTTCCTGCAGATGTAATTAAATGTTCTAAGAATGTTAGCTATTGTACATCAGATACCGATTTTCCAACATTTATTATGAGACCATAATTATTTAACTGTTTAAAGAGTAAATTTAGACGCTTGACATGTTACCCTTCAGAGTCCGATGCTATTAAAATATCATCAAACCTCGGAAAACAGAAATCTAGTTCTCTTACAACTTCATGTAAAAATATATGAAACATGCTAGGTGTGTTACGAAGTCTAAAGAACATATAATTAAAATCATAAAGAACAAAAGATGTAATAATAGCTACTTTTGATTTGTATTTGTCAGTTAATGGAATTTGGCAATGTGCTATCAGTAGTCAATCTTTAAGGAAATCTTTTTATTTTGAAGCATAAAATTTACATCGTCAGCTCATGGAATTGGATACCAGTCTGGTAGAATTTGGTCATTCAGATGACGATAATCTCCAAAAACTCTACCACTCACCATTAGGTTTCATAACAAAGTGTAGTGGACAAGCCCATTGTTATTGTGATTGATGTATAATGCAATTACTTAACAGAAACTGACATTCTTTCTTGTAGTTTGCGATTTACATGGGTCCAGTCTACAACCCTTAAGCCGGGTTCATGCACGCAACAAAAGTGTCGCCACAGCTAGTGGCATACTGCAGTTGCATGTGTGAACTCCCAGTTTTTAGTGGCGCTACTTGGGAGAGCCAAAACAAGTTCAACTTAGTTATAACGCCACTTTCCTTCAACCAGTGCTCCCTGGTGGCAGTATTTCGAAACACGCATTAGATTTCACTGTGTTTTCATTTTATCGCAAAATAAAAACGAAACCAGTGTTCAGCAGGTACATTTTCGCAACTCCTAGAACTACAAGAACAGCAACCTACGTTTGATTTTCTGCAGCTGTGCATGTGTGTGTGTGTGTGTGTGTGTGTGTGTGTGTGTGTGTATGTGTTTGTGCGAACCAATGACATGTACCACTATCTTAAAAGGTTTTTGAATGAATAAATAAATAAACTTAGTATAAGTAAGCAAAAAAGTTAGTCGTTTATACTTCGTGATTTGTGAGACCAGCATAGTATAAATTGTGGATTGTATGCAGAAAACAGCTCCTGAGTGTGATGTGGCAGCTGTTAAACTAGAAATTAGTTATTCGAAATGTCTATATCAACGAATACAATAGGACCCTAAAATCTTGGAAGAGGGGTGTGATGATATTTAATGCCAGTTTTTGGTTAGTTTGCTGTTGCAGACAGAATTTTCGTCTCCAAGTGTTATTTCTATTACAAATGTGTTTGTGGCCTTTTGATTTATCTGTGAGGTACATCTGTTTTAGGATCCAACATCTGGGTTTCGTCTTCTTTGTATAACTCTTATCACAGTTCTAATGCCACAACCTGCACTACACATTCACACCCGCCCACACCACGCTGAAAGTTGTGCAACAACACAGAATTTGTGGTGTCCTGTGTGAACGGTAGCTAACGATTCCAATGCAGATAGACACAAGCTGTGGCTCCACATTAGTTGCGTATGTGACCCTGACTTTACTGTCTACTGGTGGCCCACCAGACACAGTAATGTAGTGTTGCATTGTGTGCTTCAACATCTTTTGTACTATGGATGGTTTTGTTAGTTCAGAAAATCTCTCCAAAAGTTTGGAAATCTGGCATGTTGCATAGAGTGAGCTTACTGAATTATTAGTATTCACAGTGATTACCTGTACTGAAATTTTTGATTTAGTGATTTTGTCCATCAACTTTTTGGTTTTGAGATCAACAAGTAAACAATAATGATGAAGGAAATCAGCCCCCCAGTACGACTTTTGATACACCTTCTACAATGATGACCATTCAAAATTGTGTTTGAGCCTTATATTAATGAGTGGTTATTAATGCAGTTAAGGTAATGTACATCACTAATAATACACTTTTCAATAGAAACACATTTATTAAACACTGAATAACCAGACACAATACATCAGAAAACGTAACTGTTACAGCACTTGAGAAAGCTGGCATTGGACTGGTCTAGAGAAAGTAATTCACAGATAAAACACACTTTTCATTTATCAATAGAAGCCACAGAGTACTCTCCCTCCCCCTCCCCTGGAAGTGCAGAGCATAGTGGAGAGGTGTCATCTTGGAGAGATGGGGGAACCAGTGCCTCAGGGAGTCTTCTAGAGCCCAAGGGGGTTTTACACAGTGCACTGATACTGTTTGAGGCTTGCCAGTGAAACTGATGCTCATAGTACTGGTGTTGCACACGAACACTTTATGTGGCCCTGAGTAGGTGGCTTGAAGAGCCACATGTACAGAATCGTCCTGTAACACAATGAAGCAGCATGCTTCCAAGTCCTTATGGAGCAACACACATGGAGTGGTGTGAGCCTTAGGTGGTGCTGTCTGAAGGTTAGAGATGTGCACATGGACCAGGGCAAGTAGTGAATCTTGAGAGGGTGGTGGGATGTCGTTCACAAACTCAGTGGGCAGCATTAATGGCTTAACGTACAGGAATTCTGTGAGTGATGTGTCCAGGCCCTCCTTGTGTACTGCACGTACGCCTAGAAGTATCAAGGAAAGTGTCTCGGACCAGAGCCTGCCATGACAAATGTGCACAACCTAGAGTGAGTGTCCTGTGCCAGTGTTCGACCAGGTCGTTGCTCTTCAGGTGTTAGGGCATAATGTGGAACTACGACACACCATTCAGAGCTCACAGCCTGTTGAACAGGTTAGACTTGAACTGGTGGACTTGGTCCATAGCCAGGTATGAAGGACAGCGAAATCAGGAGATCCACATGTTGACAAACGTGCTGGCAATGATGTCAACCATAATGACCTCCAGAGAAACTGCCTCGAACCACCGGGTGCCCCAGTATACCACAGACAGTAGGTATTTGAAACCCTCCGATGGAGTGAGCGGACCCATAAGATCAATGTGGACATGCCTCAGCCATTCAGGGGGAATAGGGAAAGGGCTGATGGTGGTGGTGTGTCATGCATTCCTGCCAACCTTGCTACATTGGCAAGGGGTGCACATACTTGCCTTTGTGTGGCAGTTGTGCTTGGCTCCTGGCCAGACGTGATGTTTGGTTACCAGTATGGTAGTTGCTTTTATCCCCAGGAGGGCCAAATTGTGTAAGGCATCAAAGATGTCACGTAGTCGTTCTGTCAAGATGACTGGTCAGATCTTGTCTGTCGACATGTCACAGAGCACTGGTGTCGTTGCTCCAGGAAAGTGTCGCATTTCAAGCGTGAGTGAACTCCATCGGTCAGTGAGTAGCTGTTGGATTGATATGTTGGCGGCCTGCCAGAATGCCATATCATCAAGGTCAATAGGTGCGGCGATGATACTGACCTGTCAGAGGTAGTCCACCACCATGTTCTCTGCTCCATGGATGTACCGTGTTTCTGTGGCATATTGACAGATGAGGTCAAGGTGGCGAAACCTGCAGGGGTGGGGGGGGGGGGGGCAGGGTAATGGCCTTGAAAAGTGCAGTCTTCAGACTGTTGAACGTAATGATCGTGTCGTTTGGCCAATGGAGACATCGTTTACCTTACATTTTCTCCCTGGCTCTTGCCTTGGTCAAAGCTTTCTGTGTGGAAGCTGTGTGGGGGAGGTGTCGGCGAAAAAAACTGACCATGCATCTTAGTTCAGAATAATCTTCCAGGGGAGGCAGGCTGAGAATGAGGTAGACCCGATCCGAAGTTGGGTGCACGCCATCAGACGAAATTGTATGAGTCAGAAAAGTGATGATAGTGCTACTAAGCTTCGATTTTTCACGATTCATCTCAGTGCCATTCGATTCCAAGCCTGTGCGAACTTGTTTAAGGTCTGCTGATGCTTGCTGACAGACGATAAGAACACGATAATATTGCCAAGGCATGCATAGATAAAGGGAAAGTTAAACAATACTAAGTCGATGAAACGTTGCCACATTTAGTTGGCGTTTTTAAGGTGGTCAGGCATGAATTGGTATTCAAAAAGCCCAAACACTGCAATGATAGCAGTAATGATATGTCGAGTGAGTGTATGAGAATTTGGAGGTACGCCTTACAGCAATTGAGGACTGTAAACAATTGGGCGCCATGCAGCAACTGTGTGGAGAATAGGGTAGGTTTCGATGATCGTGCAGGAATTTAGGTTCTGTAATCACTGCACATATGGAACATTCCATCTTTCTTTAACACGATGTGTATTAGCGAGGGCCATAGGATACCCACATTTAGTAAGTCTTTGACAATGTCTTTAGAGCTGCATAGCATGAACGTTTTAAGGTGCCAAGCCTTGTGTCGAACTGGAACCCCGTCCATGGTATTTCTTTTATAACAGGTGCCACTGGTGGTGGCTCCTAAGCAGCAGGTGGGGCGGGAGGAGGGATCGGGGGGGTCGCTGGTAGCCGATGAAACATAGCATTGACGGGAAATAGCGGGCTGGGTCTGCAGGTGACGCGAGTGGTGCATCAGCTGCTATTGGGAGATTCTGGGAGAGGCTTACTGCGACAGTGGGCGGTGAGGTTGGTGGCGTGATAACAGTAAGGGCAATTTTGCAATCATTGTCCCCAGCAGGCACCAGGTTTCAATTTTGATATGAGTGCGTCTACAGAGCCGCAAGTTAAGTGCTTATCCTCTTCTGTGTTTTTCACATAGTATGTTTATTAAATTTCGTGCACCTTTCTCTGTTTAAGAGGGTTGATCTCGGGTTTTGGTGAGTGTAAACTCATTCAGTCTTTATCCCAATAGTTCCTCATTGAACAGCCAGCTACGTAACTCTTTAACGCAACAGCATCCATTGGTGACACATCAGGAGAGTAGCAAGTCGAATATCTAAGATTGTCTGCTTTTATAGTTCACTTCTTCAGTTAGTCTTGCTTGGATGGATACGATGTGTGCATGCTGTGTACAGACACAGGAGAAGCTGGCCGCAGTACACAACAGTTGAAAGTGCTGTTGGCAACCATCAGTCACCTGCAGGCTGGTGCCTCAGAGTGTAGCACTGGCAGAGAATCTGGTGGATCGCATGAGACACCTCAATGTAGGGGTTTATTAGTTATTGGGTGCTCCAAAGTTAGGCGCTTTATGGAGCCTCTTAGGCACCTTAGGCACATGGCTTTCAGGGCTGGAAAGAAATCCAATATGCACTCGGTATGTCTGACGGGGGGGCCTTATCTGATATATGGAGGCGGACTTGCCATTGGCTATAGAGTGTGCAGTCACCTGCAAGTTGTGGTTCATGTTGGCGCCAACGACACCTGTCGCATGGGTTCTGAGGCAATCCTTGTTTTGCCACGGGCTCTACTTCTGAGGCACCTCCCACTGCACCCGATGCAGTTGATCTGACCTCACAGCAGGATGAGTGGTAAGTGGTAACACATTTGCGTCACTTGAGGTGCAGGGCTAATATGGAGATTGGTCACCTGGCTTCACCCATTCCATCCTATGAGTGGACAATTGGCTGCTCCTCCAGCAGGGTCCGAGCAGGAACGTGGGGGAGGGGTTTACTGATTATTGGGAGCTCCAATGTTGGGGGCTTTATGGAGCCCCTTAGGCACATAGCCTTCAGGGCTGGAAAGAAAGCCAATGTGCACTCAGTATGTCTGCTGGGGGGCCTCATCTGAGATGTGGAGGGGGCCTTGCCCATGGCTATAGAGCGTGCAATCATCTGCAAGTTGTGGTTCATGTTGGCACCAACGCCCCTGTTGTGTGGGTTCTGAGGTAATCCTCAGTTTGTACCGGCAGCTGGCATAGGTCGTGAAGACTGTTGGCCTTGCATGCGAGCTGGAAGCAGAGCTTATAATTTGCAGCATCTTTCCCAGAGTTGATGGGGGCCTTTGGTTTGGAGCAGAGTGGAGATCTCAGACAAAGGCTTCATTGACTCTGTGGCGGTCTTGACAGCTGATTTATAGACCTGCGTTATCGTGTGGGGATTTGTATCACTCCCTTTGATAAGTCAGTGGTGCTCTAGACAAAGGAAGCAGCTACTTGGGTTGCAAAATATCTGGCACAGAAGCTGAGAAAATTTTGGTTGCATGTAAAATCGCTAAGTGGGCCTGAGGCTTCTATTCAGTCCCTTGTTGACCAGTCTGGTGAGGCAGTAGAAGATAACCAAAAAAAAAGCCAAAGTTTTAAATTTCACATTCAAGAAATCGTTCACACAGGAGAACAGTACAAATGTACCATCATTTGACCATCAGACAGACTCCCATATGGACGACATAGAAATAAGAATACCTGGCTTAGAGAAACAACTGAAACATTTGAAAAAACACCAGGTCCGGATGGAATCGTAGTTTGATTTTACAACGAGTACTGTATGATGTTGGCCCCTTACAAAGCTTGCACTTATCGTGAATCTTTCGCTCAATACAAAGTCCCAAGCGAATGGAAAATGTGCAGGTGATTCCAGTATATAAGAAAGGTAAAAGAATGGACCAGCAAAATTACAGACCAATATCCCTAATTTCTGTTTGCTGCAGAATCCTTGAACACATTTTCAGTTCGAATATCATGAACTTCCTTTAGAGACTAAGAAACTTATGTCCACGAGTAAACATCGTTCTAGAAAGCATCACTCGCGCGAAGCTCAGCTTGTCCTTTTCTGACATGATATACTGAGAACTATGGACGAAAGGCAAGAGGCACATTCCGTATTTCTAGATTTCTTGAATGCATTTGACACGCTGCCACATTGCAGGCTGTTAATGAAGGTATGAGCGTATGGAATAAGTTCACAGATATGTGAGTGCTCGAAGACTTCTTAAATAACAGAACCTAGTTTGTTGTCGTTAATGGCGAGTGTTCATCAGAGACAACAATATTGTTATGAGTGCCCCAGGGAAGTAAGATAGGACGGCTGTTGTTCTCTATATACATAAATGACTTGGAGGCAGGGTGGACAGCAATCTGCAATTATTTTCTGATTATGCCATGGTGTACGGTTAGGTGTAGAAGTTGAATGACTGTAGGAAGATATAAGACAACTTAGACAAAATTTCCAGTTGGTGTGATGAACGGCAGCTAGCCCTAAATATAGAAAAATGTAAGTTAATGCGGATGAGTAGGAAGAGCAAACCTGTAATGTTTGGATACAGTATTACTAGTGAGCTGCTTGACACAGTGAAATCGTTGAAGTATCTGAGCATTTCTTTACAAAGCGATATGTGGTGGAACAAGCATGTAAAAACTGTGGTTGGGAAGGCAAATGGTCGATTTCGGTTTATTGGGAGAATTTTAGGAAAGAGTGGTTCACTTGTAAAGGAGACCGCATATAGGACGCTGGTGCGACCTATTCTTGAATACTGTATGAGTGTTTTGGATCTGTAGCAGGTCGGATTGAAGGAAGACATCGAAGCAATTCAGAGAAGGGTAGCTACATTTATTACTGGTAGGTTCAAACAACATGTAAGCATTACGGAGATGCTTCAGGAAATCAAATGGGACCAACGCTGTTGAGAAAATTTAGAGAACTGGCATCTGAAGCTGACTGCCGAACAAGTCTACTGCCGCCAACATACATCGTGCATAATGCATAATGACCACAAAGATAAAATACGAGAAACTAGAGCTCATATGGAGGTGTACAGACAGTCGCTTCTCCCTCGCTCTGTTTTCGATTGGAACAGGGGGGGGGGGGGGGGGAGAAATGACAAGTAGTGGTACAGGATACCCTCCACCACGCACCGTATGGTGGTTTGTGGAGTATCTATGTAGATGTACATGTAGAAGTGGGTGCACTTGCTGGGCTTCGTGTTATGGCGTCTGTGCAGTTGCTGTGGATGGAGGGAGCGAAGTGCCAGCCTGAGTCGTAACTGTGGGTCGAGATCGCACTCGGAAGCCCATGCATCGGTAGAGAGGCCAGTACATGTGACAATTCAAAGGACGTAACCATTATGTGTGAGGGAAGCTTAGACTTTTGTGCGCAGAGCTCTGATGTAGAGTGCTTTTCAGAGAGCTCAGAGAACATGGTCACGACCTGTGAGGCTAGTGATGCACTTTTTGTGAGGATTGCCAGTTGCGGAGCTGAAGGAACAGGCATTGGGTGCGGCACGTAGCTGTTGTCACAGGAGATGAAGTCACCTGAAGAGTGACGAATTGTGGCGGCTTGAAGGTCAGGCGAAAGGTCACTGTGGCGCAGGAGTCCAACCCTAACGTGTTCACCGATTTCTGGCACATAAAAAGGCCATACAAAAAGCTTATTGTGGGAAAGGCCGAGTGATAACCTCACGGAGTTGTGAACAGCATAAGCGACCTGTTTGCAGCAGCGAGAGGTAAAGAAGCTGGAGAGGGATCAATAGGCATCACAGTGGCAGGGACAACAGTGACATCCACTTTTGTGTCCATGAGGAAGCAGAGGCCAGAGGAGATGAGTGTGTGCCAAAGGCAGACACTGTGAGACCTGGGCTGGTAGGCGCCGTGTCTCATTAAGGCGGGATATGGAGCCAAAACGTGTCCACCGTTGGCATTTGAGTGACTGTACGGAGGCCTGCAGTTGCAGCGTCGCCGAACGTCGTGTGAAACCAACAATGCAAATAGGCAGGGAGAGCTGGCAGGGAGGCAGTTCGGAAGATGGGATGGGTCGTTGCTGAGTGCTTGAGGGCTGGTCAGGCGAAGCTTCAGCTGAAGATGGTGCGTGTCAGGTTGTTGACACAGGTAGTGCAGGCTGGAGGCCACCCGGCAGCAGCAGCATAACAACAGAAGACTGGGCTTGGTGGCCACAGTGGTGGCCGCACGTGAGAGTTTGCCTCACCAGTGTGGTTGGCACCAGTGCTTGAGACATGAGGTGGCAGTGGTGAATAATAGAGAATGCTTGGTCAGTGAAACAGAGGCTTGACTCTAGAGGGGCCATGAAGTGTGGAAGTAATTGCAGCTATAGCTTGTAAGGACGTTTGACAAGCCAAAGGGCTCAGAGAGCGATGTCAGGCATAACTTCACTTTCGATTTGGGGAGTGAAGGTGTTGCCAGAGCTAGGAAGCGTGTGCTCGCCTAATAGTTTGTTGTGAATAATGTGGTGTATGACCTCAGTGGGTGGACAGAAGAGGAGGTCAATGATGCACCTTCCAGTCAATGTATGTCTGCAGTCCATAGGCAGCGAAGGCAGCAGATCACTGATGATGCTGATGCGTTCATGGAGATAACTGATTAAGCAAATGAACTGTGAAGTTAAATCCTGCAGACTTACATAAAATGAACTTTGTGCCATCATCTGAGATACAATGGAAATCGAGCTTATTGTCCACTACAGTAAACTATGTCTTAGGATTGGCTTTTTGCATGGTTGGCAGCTTGGGAAACCTCAGAGGGGTAGTATTATGAGCGGGAGCAGTCGATGTGCACTGAGGCCGGGAAGCCGTACTGGTCTGTGGTGCAAAATAGTGTTTGAGCGGTCAAAGGTCGTTATTGGCCTGGTGACTGAAGCAGCAGAAGCCTGGCCTTTCTTGTAGTCCGGAATGGGGGCGGACAGAACGGGTGTGCTAGCGATGGAGGCTTCAGAGGGTGGCACAGGAGGAGCAGGCGTGGGCAGGGCATGGGTGATGTAGTCCATAACAGTAGGACCAGACGCGTGGGCAACACTGGAGAGGCGAGCAGATGCAAGCGAGGCAGTGGCGCTGTACTTGGAGGCAGCAGGTGCAAACAAGGAAAGGACATTGTGGTCCATAGCAGCAGTAGTGAGCGCGAGTGAAATGGGTGGAAAGACGCTGCAGCACTATGAGCTAGTGCGCTTGGAGTGGGCACGAGCGGAGTACGGGTGCTGTAGGTTAGTGCCACAGAAACTGGCGCGGAAGACGCAAGAGCGAAGGTGTGTGGCGCAGCAGAAGCGACCGGCGTCGCCGAAAATCTGTGCGGGATGGGAGGGAGATGCACAGAAGGCACGAGAGCGAAGGCGTCTGGCGTGGTAGAAGCGACCAGCACCACCAAAAATCCTTGCTAGTGGGAGGTGAGATGCGCTGAGGTGCGGGCATCCAACGCGGCAGAGGCGACCGACGTCGACGATAAAGCGGGAGGTAGAGGAGACATGGAAGAGGCGAAATGCAATGCCAGGTGAGCATGAAGGCGAACTGATGAGTTGGAAGCAACTGGCATCGCCGAATAAGAGTGCGAAAGTTAAACAGTCGCGGCGGAGAGGGGGGAGGGAATGGGCGAGAGTCGTCGATGTAAACGGTAAGAACACTGCAAAATGAGTAGCCGATTGGAATGAGGCAGCATGCTGCAGACTCAATGAATGGGCCGTGTAGCTCCAACCTTGTGCGTGTGGCATTGAGTGGCGTGGCGACATCCTGTACAGGGATGCAGTTGGTGAGCAGGCCACTCGACACAGTATGGTCAGCGTGCACGGCAGCATGCTAATTCAGCCATATTGTGCCATGTGAGGCTGGCTTGGTCGTATCCAAAACCTGCGATAGAAAATCACATAATTCTGTCTTAGCCATGAGTGACGAGGTAGCTACGATAGCAGATTCACATTAGAACTTCACTGCAGGCATGGAGAAGACCTAACACAAAGGAATGATACGATGCATGTTGGTGGCGAGCAATGGTAACCAAAGCACATGAAACAAAGGTGATAGGCACTGGCAGTTTTTTAATGTTACTGCCACTGTGGTTATTAATGCAGTTAAGGTAATGTGCATCACTAATAATACATATTTTGATGGAAATACCGGGTGATCAAAAAGTCAGTATAAATTTGAAAACTTAATAAACCACGGAATAATGTAGATAGAGAGGTAAAAATTGACACACAAGCTTGCCGGGCGACGTGGCCGTGCGGTTCTAGGCGCTTCAGTCTGGAACCGCGTGACCGCTACGGTCGCAGGCTCGAATCCTGCCTCGGGCATGGGTGTGTGTGATGTCCTTAGTTTAGTTAGATTTAAGTAGTTCTACGTTCTAGGGGACTGATGACCACAGATGTTAAGTCCCATAGTGCTCAGAGCCATTTGAACCATTTGACATACATGCTTGGAATGACATGGGGTTTTATTAGAACAAAAAAAAAACAAAGTTCACAAAATGTCCGACAGATGGCGCTGGACAGCAAAACGCCAGTGACAGCGCATGACAATCGTGTATAAAAGGAGCTTTAATGAGAGAGAGAATCAGATGCTCCAGCAGTCGCAGAATGTTTACATCACCCAAAAAGGCACTTTCAGTGAAGCTGTATTATCAGACTGGGGAATGTGCTAGTTCAGCGTTACGATCCTATCGCTATGGGAAGGGGATTCGAACAGGTAAAGGTCCATTGAAAAATGCAGCTGTGGAGAGAATGATTTCGAAGTTTGAAGCCACGGGTTGTCTTGATGATAGACCCCGTAGTGGCTGACCGAGCACAAGGCATAATGCTGCTGAGACAGTTCAGGAAGAAATGGAGATTGTAGCGGCTTCGTCTATGCATGGGGAAGTCAGCGCTCGTGCAGTCGCACGTCGCACCGGTATTCCATACACTAATGTTTGGTTGGCACTTAGGCGTACCCTCCGATGCTATCTGTACAAAATCCATCGGCATCATGAACTGTTACCTGGCGATTTAGTGAAGTATAGGGCATTTGCGGTGTGGGCGTTTCAAAAGATGGCGGAAGATGACGATTGGTTGAGTAACGTGTTGTGGACCGACGAAGCTCATTTCACGCTCTGAGGGTTTGTCAACGCCCACAACTGCAGAATTTGGGCTACCGAAAATCCTAGAACTGTCGTGGAAACTCCACTGCACGTCGAGAAAGTCATGGTATGGGTTGTATTTACCACATGTACCGTTATCGAGCCTTTTTTCTTCAAGGAAATGCGTGATTCTGGTTTTGTAAGTGCTACCGTGATGGGTGAGAGGTACGCCGATATGTTACAGAATCGCATCCACCCCAACCTGGTTGATAAACACCTGCTGGAACGTACGATGTTTATGCAGGATGGCGCTCCACCTCAAATTGCTAGACACGTGAAAGATCTCTTGCGCGCGTCGTTTGGTGATGATCATGTGCTTTCGTCATGCTTGGCCTCCCAGGTCCTCAGACCTCAGTCCGGGCGATTATTGACTTTGGGGTTACCTGAAGTCGCAAGTGTATCGTGATCGACCAACATCGCTAGGGATGCTGAAAGACAACATCTGACGCCAATACCTCACCTTAGCTCCGGACATACTTTACAGTGCTGTTCACAACATTATTCCTCGACTACAGCTATTGTTGAGGAATGATGGTGGACATATTAAGCATTTCCTGTAAAGAACATCATCTTTGCTTTGTCTTACTTTGTTATGTTAATTATTGCTATTCTGATCAGATGATGCGCCATCTGTCGAACATTTTTTGAACTTTTGTATTTTTTTGGTTCTAATAAAACCCCATGTCATTCCAAGCATGTGTGTCAATTTGTACCTCTCTATCTACATTTTTCTGTGATTTATTCACTTTTCAAATTTATACTGACTTTTTGATCACCCGTTACATTTATTAACCAGTGAATAACCAGACACAATGTGGCAGAAAACATGAGTGTTACAGCATGTAAGAAAGCAGGCATCGGATTGGATAAAACACACTTTTCATTTATCGATAGACGCCACAAATGGTTAACAGCTTTGAAACATAAGTTTTTATCTCTGACCTGTTTGCTACATGAAGACTGAATCGGTGAGTTTAACCCTTTGTTGCCTGACGGTACTTAAAAGTACCAGTAAGTTTTGACTCTCATTATTTTCTCGTGGTGCAGTTTCGTGATCTGAAAGCCTGTCGGTACGTAACAGTAACTCTGCTCTACTGTGTCGTAGATGTTATTGTGCAATACATAGACCTCTCTGGCGGTCAGAGCTTGAAATTGCTTTTCGCGCGCTGCTGTGAAAACAGAAGATTGTATGTGCTTGTTTCCATGGTGTTGCCTGAATTTGTGTGCAATTTATTGAAACTTCCGTTGAGTTTTCCATTGTATGTACTTACCTTCTTTGTTTTTTTATAATAGTTTGAAGCATTACGTTAGAAGTGAATGAGATAAAGAGGAAATTATAAGGCGGACTTATTAGTACTGTCAGGTTGTGCGAACACTTTATTGTAGCATCAACGCGTTACCTCTCACTAGCTGTTCTGTCCACTTTTTCTCACACAGAAATCCGTAAATACATTTGCCTGTGGAACAATTAGAACAAACAGGAAAGGTTTGCCAGGTAATTTACCTAAATAAAAATGTCTAAACCGTGGGGAATCAAATCACAGAGATTCATCGTTAGACCTAACAGTATTTCAATGAAGGGAAAATAAAGTAGTGTATTCTGCGTCAAACTTCCATGGCACTGAACAGAGCGTAGTGACAAGAAAACAGAAAGATGGAACTAGTATGACTATACCATGACCAGTTATTGTATGTGATTACAATAAGCACATGGGTGGTGTGGATCATGCAGACAGATTACGTTCAACTTATGGTCTTGATAGGCGATCGAAGAAATGGTGGCACCGTCTCTCCTGGGGAGCAATAGAAATTGGTTTTGCCAATGCTTACGTAATTTTCAGTGATCTACATGGGGCACTGCCACTGCTGGAATTCAGGAGTGCTGTGGCACTAGGGCTAATGAATGAACAGCAAGTGCCAAATCTCAAAAAGAGAAACTCTGGTAAAGATGAAATAACTCCCCCAAAGAGAAGGAAGGATAACTTTTCTGTTCCGAAGAATGTACGTCTTGGCAACTGAGAAAACCATTTTGTAGTGTTCAGTTGTAAAAGAGGACGATGCGAAATGTGTGTGAAAAATAAAATTCAGTCGACAGCACATTCACAATGTAGCACATGTAAAGTGTATTTGTGCTACAATGAGAAAAAGAACTGTTACCTACAATTTCATGAGGTATCACTAACACTAAATACGTGATATGTATATACTGTCATAAATGTATAGCTAAGTTACTATGTATTGTGAAGTTGCTCTAGAATAAATTTATGCGAAATTTAAAAAAAAAGCATTCAAAAATATCATATTTCTGTTAATTAATTTTCTAATGTAAAAATATTTAATATTTATGTGGAATAAAGTACAAGTTATAAAAATTGGAGCACTTTTTTGCGCATATTGTGATTCTGTCCATGGAGTCTGACGATACTTCTGAGTACCAGGAGAGAAAAAAGTTGTGAAAAATAAAATAAAATTTTAGAAAAATTCCTACCATCATTTGAGGCCACAATAGCATAAATTCTGCAAAGAAAACGTTAAAAAGTAAATTTTTTCTTATGTCAGGAAACAAAGGGTTAACTTTCTTGTCTTTTCAACTGTTCTAACAGATATTCTGCATCGCTATCTAACAGAAAAGTCTTCCACAATTTCGATTTTTAAGAAACAAGGCTATACTGGCGGCTTGAGGTGGGTACTCGGGTAGAACACTCAGCCGCTGATGTGTCTACCCTTTCTAGTTTTTCTTATTTGGCAATAGCAAAGCTGGACAAATTTTTCAGGATTATATCAAGCACCAAATTTAAAATGATAACAATATTTTCTGTTCTTATCGAATTTTCCTCTGCTTCCACTTCTACTGTATCTCCTTTGCCTACTTGGTTTTCGAAGCATCTTAATCTCATTTTCCAATTCTTCAATTATTAAGAGAAGATCTTGCGCTGTCATGGCCAGTGGTTTTGATGGAATGAATTGAACTGATGAAATGTGAACCTCTTCAGCAGAGTACATTTAGACCATACTCTCCATACTACATGCCATTTAAGAAATCTTATCCGCTGTTTTGTCAGATATAACTAAAATACTTCGACTGCTACTAGGAAGTTTGTCAAACCAAAGTGTTTTTAAGACCTTGTCCGATATATTACTGCAGGCATAGCGCCGCATTCTTCTTAGTAATTGCCTAGGCTTCGTATCACTAAGTTCTAAACCACTCAAGAAGTTCAAATCCTGGTCTGGCACTCAGCTTTAATCTGTCAGAAAGTTTCATTAGTAGCATTTATTTGACTCTAGACCATTTTACCAAACAAATTTCGACCTGTAAAGTCACACAGAATTATATATACTCATGGTAATACTCAGCAACTCTGAGCATCGATACTCCATGTAGTCTTGGTAAATTAATTGTCATCTATTAATGGTCATTGTAATCAAAACTGATAACCAACAACACAAAGAAAATAATTTATGATATAGACAGGTACTTTTTGTATTTATATATTACAAAATGTATCTAAATCATACTCAAACGCACACATGTGAATTTGAACATCGCCTCTTTCTCTGCACCCGCTCCACCTTATTCACTTCGATTCTATCTTTGCTACACTTGCTTCAGCAGTCTTTTCTATACTTGAAAGCAACTGATACCAGTTGAGACATTAACAGAAGAAACATTCTTAAATGAAACACGTCAGTCGAGGCTGATTCACACTTGATGGAGTGGGACAGCACTAAACATCAAAACATTCCATAATGAATTTAAAATGGTGGCATTTACACAGGCCATCAATGGAATGGAACAGGGCGGGATCGAATGAGAAGTTACTGTCAAGATTTCTTGATAAGAAGGTTTCGACGTTGACGTTAGTGAGGGAACCGTTTCGTCGTCTACCGACATCGAAAGTTAACCTGTTTTCGCCGCACTCACGTAAGTTATAACATAGTACCATATTTCGTTCTTTTGTATATTCTTAGTCTTCACCTTATAATTTTGGTTTGTTTTCCTGACAAACTGTAACTGTTCCATGACGATTTGGATATTTTTTACATCGAGTGTTCTTCTGTAAGAGAAGCTAGCTATCTGAGAAGGAAAAATTACCTGAGTTTTGCAATAACTGAACAAAGCTGACACCTACACTGTGTATGAATAAGAATGTAAAATTGATGAAATAATTTTCATTAAGTAATTTTTTTTTACTAAGTGTAAAAGTACGTTCTACTGAAGAAGAAAAATGTAGTTGTTGTTTATGATGTTATTTGCTACATAGGAACAAAAAGCAAAAGTAATGGATAAAGTGGAGAGGTTCTATCCATTCTCTCATAAATATTGTTTTATGTGTTTCTATGTAAAAATGTTCGCTAGCAAATAAATGTCGATGGTTTGAAATGTTGTTTCAATTTTCAGTAATTTACGACACAAAAATGGTCAATAAAATCCATTATGTAATGTCCTTTGGCCATCAATACACTTAATCGATATTAGTTGCTTAATTTCGATGGTACACTCCGACTTTTTGTGTCACAAACGGTACCTCATAACCTTACTTTTCACCATTCAGTGCTAGGCTAAGAGAACTGATATCCTGTTGATACTTCATCTACTGTGAACACTCCATCAATTGATGGTGACATTGCCTACTGTTCCATTCAGTTCTGTTGTGGTCTGGCATGAATCGGCTTTTACACAGAATATACTCTATATAGATGCACACATCAACCAATAGCACCATTCTTATTGGTGAAATATCGTTTCCTGATTAGGCTCTAAATTACACCAGTAAGGATTTCACTCCACAAAGAATTAAGTAAAAATATTCTATTGTACACAGAAGCATTAATCAGCATCCAAAATAGGTAGACTTCTCTATATACTCTGTGTATCTTAGGTTTAACTTGTTACTAGGATTGTTTACTGTGAAGAAGTTTATTTTAGTATTGTTATTCTTCATATCAAATTTCTTTAGCGTTATTTTGTTTACTTGCAATAGCAACATTAACTAATTCTGACTTCCTAATAAACTGCCACAAAGTCCTTCATAAATAGTCGATATGTTTATCAAATCTCCTTTAACCTTACCACTCCTTATGTGCTTAAGACTGTCTCTAATGTGTTGCAGTACTCCTTTATTTATTTCCGTCTTTGATCACAAACTTGTTAGATCCTCAGACTACCCATTTCAGTCATCAATGACGATCTTCATATCTGTATTAACAACATGTCCTAATATAATGGAGCCATAGTGGCAGTGTTAAAAGATAAACACAAATTCAGCTCAGCATCATCACACATAAATGATTTTGTGTTTATCTTTTGGCGGTGCTGTTGTGGCTCCATTATATTAGGACACATTGTTTGTTAAAACAGATCTGAAGATAGTCATTGCTGACCAAAACTACTAGTATGAAGACCTAACAAGATTGTGTATCGTAGATGTAGATAAAGAAATTTATTCTACACTTTCAGGACCACTGTTCGATTTGAGACCATGTCACAGATTGTGATTGAGTATATACATTTAAAATGTGTATAGTACTGAGAAGGAGCAGATCCAGATTTCAGTTCTGCAGGGGGAAGGGGGCATCAGAGTTTATTACTGTCCCTCCCTCCCCCGCTGTTCCACAAGTATTACTTGCAGTGACCCACCGTTCTAACATGCCACAACTGACTACGATTTTAATAATATTAATAATAAAATTTTTAAAAATGTTTTAATATAATAGTAATTTGTTTATGTCAAGACTTAGTTCATCACTTTAGTAGAACAGCCAAGAAATTGCATTTATCCAGAAATTTCAGGGGAACATGTGTCATACAATCAATTTGCAAGCTATAATAGTTTTACGCTGCTAAATGAGTTAGTTGTACATGCTTAATTTTTTTCAAATCCTGCCCTAGGAGCTCAGAGCCAAGGAGGCTAAGTCAGAGCTGGTGAGCCAATTGGAACGTCAACCAGGCGTACCGTCTATGTAGCGGATGGCAAGTCAGCAGGCAAGAATTGGCACACAGTATCCGAATAAGAGAAGCAGAAATGCCAGTACTGGAGTGCTACATGACAGGAAAGTATGGAGTAACCCTCCATAACTTCAGCGCCAGATCGTCACTGCAATAGTCAGACAATGCAGAAGGAATTGAGCTCAGTGCCTGAGAATAATTACTGAATCAGAACAGTGAGGCAAGGAACAATAAATGTGGACAAACCTCGTCCTAGACATGGGCTCATCTCTGTAAATCACGAGACTTTCTGAGCTCAAAGACACATCCATTTGTGACGCCATTCTGTCCATATCACTAGTACTAGATAGAATGATGGTCTACTGAGTTTCAGTGAAAACATGGCAAGCAGACCGAAGATGTATTTGTTGGCCACTTGTTAACTTCAACACTAAAACACAGTCAGCCTGACACAAACCACAGCTGTGGTCTACTGTTGCTGCCTACTGGGACATCACAAAAGAGAATAGTACTAGTGTGTGGCCAGTCCTCCTCTACTGAAGGTCAATCGCAGATGGAGCCGAAAAAATCAGTACACCTGGAAAGACGACATCGATTCTGATCCGATGATGGCATATGCCACATGGGGGACAATAGATGCACTGTTAATGGTTTCAACGTCATCTGCTAACAGATAGCACTGTGGCATAGCCACCAGAGGGCCATCTTTGTCCACCCTTTAATAGGGTATGCTTACAGCCAGAAGGCTCAGTGTGGAGCAGGCATGTGAAGCAAGCAGGCAACCATGCCATGGAGACACACTCGTGCTTTCTACAGCCAAATGAGCGGATTTGAAAGGGGTAAATTTATGTTCTTCAGAGTGGTGGGCTAGTCCTTTCAGAGAACTGCCACGTGAGTTGGATGCACTATGCCAGCCATGCAATGATACTGGTATCAGCAGTCAGGTGAACATTCTCACACTTGTAGCTGTGATTCTGGATGTCCATACATCACAGACACCCACAAGTATAGTCGTCTTATAAGGACAGCAGTGGCAGATTATACAGGTACCAAAGCAGAGATAAGAGGGCTTGTGAGCCCAGGCACATGGATGCGGCCATGTGGTAGTGTACTGAACTGTTTGTGTACTTTTTTGTCTTCTGTTTAACCCAACTTTACAGTGTAACTGTGGCATACTGGACTCTGCTAAAATTATAGCGTATAGTTGTGACTACAGCCGAAGATTAAACACAAATCTAAGAATAGATTTCTGTAAATCTTATAGTCGTTTTACACATATACAAGCAGCTGTACTATCTAAACGACTTTTGGCTCCATAATTGGTCCTAAACTTTACACAGAACCTTAAAATAATATTTTGGATTCATAAAGTTAGTATCTTGATCCTATCATAACCGATTCTGCATTAATATTATGAACATGCGCCTTGATTCATAGACTTAGTTTTGTGATGCCCAAGTAGGACATCAGAAACGTCTATTGAAATTCTCAGTTGCTCTTCATATGTGATAGCAGTCTGATGTAAAATATTATCAATTAATGCGTTATTCTATTTGCAGATGCCAGAAAGATGTTGTGTTTCTGGTTGCTACAGCAATTACAAATCCAGCAAGGAAGAGGGTTATGTATCAGCGTTTACATTCCCTGCAGACGATCAAAACAGAAAACGCAGGATAAAAACATCCACAGAAGTGACTGGAATCAATTCAACAGAAAAGTTGTTTTTATTGAACATGAGGAACGTGATGTGTCATGAGTGAAAGTTCAAGCCCTCTTATCTCTGCTTTGGTACCTGTATAATCTGCCACTGCTGCCCTTATAAGCTCTGACTGGAATTGTCAAATGTTCCTTCATCAAATACCACTGCTTTTACCAGAAGTTGTGCCAAAATTAATTCCTGGTTTTCCATTATATTTAGGAAAGGCACAGTCTTCAACAAGGTATAATCCAGAAGAAAAAAGGAAATGTGCACGCCGAGAAGAGGAGGAGAAGAATTTGGCTCGGTTAGAGAAACATCATTTTTTTCAGTGGTAGTTCCAAGAAAGAAAGTGGTGGGTTAAAGTCAATAAAATATTCTATTATGTCATAGATTTTTCTGATGACATTCCTCAGGTCAAAGTGTGTATTGAAATCAACTGAAAACTTACTTTATATGTATTGTTTCAAATTAAATGATTGCTTCATTAATAATCTGTTACTGAAAATGTGACTTCATATTTCTCGTTTGTTATGTCGCAAATGTATGTAGTGGAGATCGTCAGATATAAGCTAGCGCAACATGACGTTTATTGCAATGCCCACAAGACACAACAGGTGGTATACATTTACTGAGAAACGCGGCAAGCTCTTCAGATAGCCTCTTTCCGTTTTTGTTCACCTTTAATGAAACCAAATGAGGGGATTTGAATTAGTTTGATGGGAGTTGTGATATTCACAGTGATTGTATGAAATGATTTCATTTCCTCTTCTTAACCTGTTACAGTCTAACACTGCTCTGGGTACATTCATTCGCTTCATGGTCTGACTTCGGAAGTGAGGAGTGCTGTGAATATGAGACAGGTAACACATTGTGAGGCCCGGTGGAATGTGCCATACAGGGCCATGGTCGCAATGGTCTTCGCAGAAACGGAAGGAGAAGAAGTAGCATGTAGGACGCCTGCCTGTTTACCAGGGATGGAAGCCAGATGTCACATGTAGAGCAGGCGATAGGCAATTGACCATTGACAGGACGATGCAACGGCAATTCCACTGATAAATGCAGAGGAGAGAGCTGATAGGTGGAAAGAGTACACTCAAGGTCTCTATGAGGGGGAAGACTTGTCTGATGTGACAGAAGAAGAACGAGCCGATATAGAAGAGATAGGTGGTCCAGTACCAGGATCGGAATTTAAGAGAGCTTTGGAGGACTTAAGATCAAATAAGGCAAAAGGGACAGATAAAGGTCCATCAGAATTACTAAAATCATTGGGGGAAGTAATATACAGAAGAATGGAAAAGAATATTGAGGATGTGTTAGATGATGATCAGTTTGGATTTAGGAAAGGTAAAGGCACCACAGAGGCAATTCTAACGTTGTGGATGATAGTGGAAGCAAGACTAAAAAAAAAAAATCAAGACACATTTATAGGTTTCGTCAAGCTGCAAAAAGCATTCGACATTGTTAAATGGTGCAAGAAGTTCATAATTCTGAGAACAGTAGTGGTAAGCTTTAGGGAGAGACTGATAATACATTACTGGTCATTAAAATTGCTACACCACGAAAATAACGTACTACAGACGCGAAATTTAACCGACAGGAAGAAGCTGCTGTGATAAGCAAATGAGTAGCTTTTCAGGGCATTCACGCAAGGCTGGCGACGGTGGCGACACGTACAACGTGCTGACATGAGGAAAGTTTCCAACCGATATCTCATACACAAACAGCAGTTGACCGGCGTTGCCTGATGATACGTTATTGTGATGCCTTGTGTAAGGAGGAGAAAAGCGCACCATTACGTTTCGGACTTTGATAAAGGTCGCATTGTAGCCTATCGCGATTGCTGTTTATCGCATCGCGACATTGCTGCTCGCGTTGGTCAAGATCCAATGACTGTTAGCAGAATATGGAATGGGTGGGTTCAGGAGGGTAATGCGGAACGCCGTGCTGGATCCCAACGGCCTCGTATCACTAGCAGTCGAGATGAGAGGCATCTTATCCGCATGGCTGTACGGATCTTGCAGCCACGTCTCGATCCCTGAGTCAACAGATGGGGACGTTTGAAGTACAACAACCATCTGCACGAACAGTTCGACGACGTTTGCAGCAGCATGGACTATCAGCTCGGAGACCATGGCTGCGGTTACCCTTGACGCTGCATCACAGACAGGAGCGCCTGCGATGGTGTACTCGACGACGAAACTGGGTGCACGAATGGCAAATCGTCATTTTTTCGGATGAATCCAGGTTCTGTTTACAGCATCATGATGGTCGCATCCGTGTTTGGCGCCATCGCGGTGAACGCGCATTGGAAGCGTGTATTTGTCATCGCCATCCTGGCGTATCACCCGGCGTGATGGTATGGGGTGCCATTGGTTACACGTCTCGGTCACCTCTAGTTCGCATTGACGGCGCTTTGAACAGTGGACGTTACATTTCAGATGTGTTACGACCCGTGGCTCTACTCTTCATTCGATCCCTGCGAAAACCTACATTTGAGCAGGATAATGCACGACCGCATGTTGCAGGTCCTGTACGGCCTTTCTGGGTACAGAAAATGTTCGACTGATGCTCTGGCCAGCACATTCTCCAGATCCCTCACCAATTGAAATCGCCGGTTCAATGGTGGCCGAGCAACTGGCTCGTCACAATACACCAGTCACTACTCTTGATGAACTGTGGTATCGTGTTGAAGCTGCGTGGGCAGCTGTACCTGTACACGCCATCCAAGCTCTGTTTGACTCAATGCGCAGGCGTATCAAAGCCGTTATTACGGCCAGAGGTGGTTGCTTTGGGTACTGATTTCTCAGGATATATGCACCCAAATTGCGTGAAAATGTAATCACATTTCAGTTCTAGTATAACATATTTGTCCAATAAATCCCCGTTTATCATCTGCATTTCTTCTTGGTGTAGCAATAATGGCCAGTAGTGTATACAATTTGTACCAGAGCCAAGAGGTAATAGCAAGAGTGGATGGCCAAGAACAAAGTGCTGGGATTAAAAAGGGTGTAAGCTAGGGATGTAATCTTTCGCCCCTACTGTTCAATCTGCAGACTGAAGAAGCAATGATGGAAATAAAAGAAAGCTTCAGGAGTGCAATTCAAATTCAAGGTGGAAGGATATCAATGATACGATTCGCTGATGACATTCCTGTCCTGAGTAAACTGAAGAAGAATTACATGGTTCAAATGGCTCTGAGCACTATGGGACTTAACATCAGAGGTCATTAGTCCCCTAGAACTTAGAACTACTTAAGCCTAACTAACCTAAGGACACCACACACATCCTTGCCCGAGGTAGGATTCGAACCTGCTACCGTAGCGGTCGTCCGGTTCCAGACTGAAGCGCCTAGAACCGCTCGGCAACTAGGGCCGGCAGAATTACATGATCTGCTGAATGGAATGAACAGTCTAATAAGTACAGAAAATGGATGGAGAGTAGGTCGAAGAAAGACTAAAGTAATGAGAAGCATCAAGAATGAGAACAGCGAGATACTTAACTTCAGGATTTATTGTCACGAAGTAGATGAACTTAAGGATTCCTGGTACCTAGGCATCAACCAATGACGGATGCATGAAGGAGGACATCAAAAGCAGACCAGCACTGGCAGAAAGGGCATTCCTGGCTAAGAGAAGTCTACTAGTATCAAACATAGCCCTTAATTTGAGGAAGAAATTTCTGAGAATGTACGTCTGTAGCACATCACTGTATGGTACTGAAGTATGGACTGTGGGAAAACCGGAACAGAAGAATGTCGAACCATTTGATATGTGGTGCAACAGAAGAATGTTGAAAACTAGGTGGACTGATAAGGTAAGGAGTGAGGAGGTTCTGTGAAGAAGTGGAGAGGAAAGGAATATATGGAAAACACTGACAAGGAGAAGGGACAGGATGATATGACTTCTATTAAAACATCAGGGAATGACTTCCATGGTACTAGAGGGAGCTATAGAGGGAAAAACGGTAGAGGAAGACAGAGATTGGAATACATCAAGCAAATAATTGAGAACGCAGGTTGTAAGTGCTACTCTGGAATGATCAGGTTGGCACAGGAGGTGAATTAGTGGCGGGCCGCACCAAAGCAGTCAAAACACTGATGACAAAAAAAGAAAAAAAAATTCGTCCTAGAAGATGGAACTCTGTCAGTAGTTGGTACGTGCTAGGAGCGTGTTATGTGACGTACTTGGGAAGATAAACACCTCCTGGCTGTCCTAAAAACTTAAGGGGGAAACCACATTACTAGCTATTAGACACTGATTTTTTCGGATTTTTTTGGGTGGGAAGAAATAATTAGAATTTAATCAAATTTTGAAATAATTTCATTCATATTTCGAATAGTTTTCGTGAATTTTCTTGAATAATTTCAAAGTTTTGCTGTGATGTCCGCTGAAGGTTGTGAGTATAGTTCTCCAATTGCGTGCAGTGTAGCCATTCCGATTTTCATCTGAAATCAAAAAGGTTTTGATTTTACATTAATAACTAATTTTCTTAGAATATGAACCTCAATCCAGGAGAAAATAATGAAAATTAAAACTTTTGCAGACGTTGGAACAATTTACTTCGTCTTCCACGATTTTTTCTCTAATTATGCAAAGAAAAATACCCTTAAAATCATGATACCATCTCACAAGTTGATTCATAAATCCGTAATTTTATAAAGAATCATATTATCAGTTTTCATAATGATCGGTTCTATGCTTTTTGAATTAGACTGTATGCAAATGTGAAAAAAGTCATTTCTAGATAAAAGCGTCTGAAAAATAAATTCTCGGAAACTAGAAATTCAAGGAATTTAATAATAATGTAAAATGACTACCGATTAATCTGCGATTCCAGCACCATATAATAATCCTTCTTCTTCCTCATAGGCTCCGTTTC
Organism: Schistocerca piceifrons; assembly: GCF_021461385.2. Lineage (NCBI taxonomy): Eukaryota > Metazoa > Arthropoda > Insecta > Orthoptera > Acrididae > Schistocerca > Schistocerca piceifrons. Next base: position 106,133,169 of record NC_060140.1, read on the forward strand.
GCGCTTGCCGCAGTGTTTTCCGAGCTGTCCGACCTTCCTTCGATTCCAATGAACTACGTCGATTTCGATTCTGCCGGCTCACGCCCTGGTTATCCATTTGTTCGGCATAATTGAAGCTTTGCGTGCCTACTACAATTCCTCCCTTGTTCATAACCATCGGAAGGGACGAATTTCCTTCACTGAATAAGCCCGCTGCTGAATACGATGCCAAATCAACGACTTTTAGTCCGGAGTTCAAGTGTTTAGGAGCTAATCGCCAAATAGTGGAATTCAAACTTTAATTCGCAATTTGTGTGTGGCCACCTAATCATCTCTTCAATAATTCATCCCTTGGTAAATCTTCATATATTGGAAGAATGATGTGCACTCGGTGCTATGCTCATAAAATCCAAACGAATGCGAATTTCGCTTTGAAATTTTGATATCGTGTTCTTGGATAGTTAAGCTAACGATTTATGCAAAAAAGATTTTTTGAACCTCCTAATGTGGTTTTCCCCTTAACAAAGCAGCATGACCTACTTCATGGACGGATAATGGAGAAGGGTTAGCTACTATTCTTGTAGGAAACTTTTTAATGTTTAATTGAACCTGTAATGTGTGGCTAGCTGGTGGCTGAATTAGCACTAATTGGTGTGTTAGTAATGATGTCAGGAGGACGTAACACTAGGCGGAAAGCTTTTTATAAAAGACGGGAAGAAATTCGATTCATTGGCGTCTTGATGTTTCGCTGATTTTGGACACGAAATATTGTCAAAGAAACAATTACGCCATTAGCGGACTGTAGCATATTTTAAGACGATTAGTGGTCGTGTTTTGTTGGAGGAAAGACAGCAACAGTCTGTTGGGAGAAGACTTGAAAAAAATAGATACATATAGTCAGACACAGAGGGTGAAGACACGGGGAAGTTGAAGGGATTCTGGGGCAGAAGTTGCAGACTGGTGACGGAAGCTACGTTGCGGCTGCACTGTCAAGCCACAAGAGTCACTGTGTCTCCCTGTGCACACAGTACTTTGAAGATTGTGGTAAACATCGTTTACAACTACAGTATATTAGGACAAGTGAGAGTATTGCAGTTGAGTTGCAAGGTAGCAATCGCTGGCTCAGATCTTTCAATGCTTCCTCAGACCTTTAGCATTCTTGGATGTTGTTTCCAGACAAACAGCCATTTTGATTGTTATAGTCAGCTTACTGTACCTAGCTTACAGAATTAGAATCGAAATTTTACGCACTTCCATCCTTTTAAGTAACTTCGCCAACTCAGAGCTTTAGTTTGTAGCTCTACAGCTTTGCAAAGTTCTTGTCCATACAATTCTATTTTTCTGCAATATTATTAATGTGTCTTTTATAATAAACATAGTCCTATAAATGATAAATATTGCGTCAGTTCCCCACCTTCAGATTCACTGCTAAGGCCAATAAATTAAAGCTTTAATAATTGTGTTGTTTACATTAAATTCAACACGGGATTTCAGGAATTTTGCATAAATTGGATTGCCATTCAGGGACTCGCTTTAAAATTGGATGTTCTAGGAAGTAATCAGGTAGGAAACGTAATTTGTTTTAATGGTTCATTAATGAGGATCATTCGAAAGTGTGGTGGTCTATAGGACATTTTGCTGGTGCGAATAAATAATACATGTATTTATTTCTGCTTTCCGCCAATATATTTCGTGAATTTCGTTCCATGTCTGAATGGTTATCTGAGTTGTGATATCAGCATCATAAAATTTTGGATGGCATTTATGCTGATATATGTACACAGGATTTGTTAACTAATGTGGAAGGTAGAGAGATTAACTGTAATGTGGTTTAGTTCTTTTTCTTGTTAACAGTAGAGTACAGTACATAATGCGAATGATAACGTGTACAGTACATCATGTGAATGATAACATGGAGTTAGTGCAAAAAGTACAAAACAAGTCAAAGATAAAACGATTAATATCATGGAGCACAGGTAAGATAAGGAAGATGGTGATTTAGGAGTGGAAAAGTTGATCATTCCCATGGAACAGACAAGTTCGAACATCAGCGATAATGAAGAAGTTGACTTAGATCACATATAGTACGGTAATGAGTTAAACAATGCGCATGGCAAGAATTACGAGGAGGAAGACGAGGTCTTTTCCTAACACGCTGAGGTAGTAGCAATTACTCACAGTTATGAGGTAGAAGAAAGCAATAGGCCAGAAGCGGCCAGTGAGATGAGATGATCAAATGAATTCACAAACGACTTCTACAAATTAACAGACAGTAAATAGTGGAGATAGTTTCGAAATTCTTGAATTTTCAAAGAAAAGGAATGACGATGCACGTAGGATGACACTTCAGATTAGGAAAGAAATCAAAGAAATGCAGAAATGGACAGCTGAAATACAGAAAGAGGGACAGGAAGCTAGAAAGAATGAAGCAGATCTAGAGTAGGTGCAAAATGAGTTTATGAGTCTGTGACAAAGTGAAACGAAGTAGCATGAGCATCAAGAAAAAGCAGAGAAGTGATCAGACAAGACAGAAGAGCGGTTTGAAAGGATCGAAATACAGATCAAAAAGCCTATAGAAGAAGCCACAAGTCAATTAAAAGTTTAAAATCATGAGATAATCAAGGAGGAAATACGACAAGGGGTTTAGGCTCATATGTTACTGATGTGTATGCCAGGAAGTACAGGCGCTTCTTGCAGTCGAGAACAAGCAGGAAAAGATAAACGAAAGGCAGCAGAGAAGAAACGAGAAGTTAGATAACGTTCACAGAAGACTTTAAGGAAACGTTCGCTAGTGATAGGAATAGGAACAGACTCTAGCAAAATACAGTAACTGGATGCACCTGAGCAAAAGTCATGCACCTGGCGAAAGCGAATGAAAGTCTGAACACAGCAACAGTGAAAACTTTCACGCAGAGTCCCGACGAGGAGAAACAATGAGAAAAGCAGAAAGCTGTTAGCTCGTCTATAAGAGAGAAAAACTCCTTCGACTTCAAACACTTAATATCAGTCCAGAAGTTCCAAAACTATAATAATAATAATGAGAAAACACTTCTCCCTGAAACTTGGCTTATGCAATTTACTACCTTTTTGACCTTTGTCATATAAATTTTGATTTGTTCTGTGCACACCAGGAAGGGGCAACAGCAGGAAGAATGAAGGGAATAGCTGCGACTTGCATCACATCTCAGGAATTTAGAGACGATTTTCCTCACAAATTACTGGTCATAAGAAATGCAAGAACGTATTAAGCACGAGATGGTCATGTGCTAGAATTTAGTAGCATAGGATGCAGAAATCCAGTGACGTTTTACGAAGCTATGGTTAGAAAGAATCAATTCTTAAACGTTTCTTGTAGCCAAAGTGTAATCATTCAGTACTGCTATAGGAAACTGTCGATAAATTACCAACAGGACCCAGCAGGTAGATGCAATGAAGATATCGAAGCATTTAAGAACACACCATGAACGTGGATTCGCTTTTGATGAAAGTAATGCTAGGTAACGAAAAAGAGGGCACGAAAATAACTTGAACGGACCTCTGTGATGCTATAATAATAATAGGAACAATAACAGAAAGACAGCGCCCAGAGCAGGAAATAACACTACTGGCCTTTAAAATTGCTACACCAAGAAGAAACGCAGATGATAAACGGGTATTCATTGAACAAATGTATTATACTAGAACTGACACGTGATTACATTTTCACGCAATTTGGGTGCATATATCCTGAGAAATCAGTACCCAAAACAACCACCTCTGGCCGTAATAACGGCCTTGATACGCCTGCGCATTGAGTCAAACAGAGCTTGGATGGCGTGTACAGGTACAGCTGCCCATGCAGCTTCAGCACGATACCACAGTTCATCAAGAGTAGTGACTGGTGTATTGTGACGAGCCAGTTGCTCGGCCACCATTGACCAGACGATTTCAGCCGGCCGAAGTGGCCGCGCGGTTCTGGCGCTGCCGTCTGGAACCGCGAGACCGCTGCGGTCGCAGGTTCGAGTCCTGCCTCGGGCATGGATGTATGTGATGTCCTTAGGTTAGTTAGGTTTAACTAGTTCTAAGTTCTAGGGGACTAATGACCTCAGCAGTTGAGTCCCATAGTGCTCAGAGCCATTTGAACCATTTGAACCAGACGATTTCAATTGGTGAGTGATCTGGAGAATGTGCTGGCCAGGGCAGCCATCGAACATTTTCTGTATCCAGAAAAGCCCGTACAGGACCTGCAACATGCGGTCGTGCATTATCCTGCTCAAGTGTAGGGTTTCGCAGGGTCGAATGAAGAGTAGAGCCACGGGTCGTAACACATCTGAAATGTAACGCAGCACAACACTGACAAGTCGGAATCAGCTGAGTAAATTTACTCAGGTATGACGACATATCAAAGTTCCTATTGGAGGAAAGGAAGCCGTCATGGAACATGATATGCATCCAGTAATTAAGGTCACCGTAGATGTACAGTTTAAAGGAATATTCAACAGTGGAAGCCAAATTTCTGCAATAGAGGACACAGAAATTCAAATATGCATCAAGAGGGTAAATTGGCCAGTGCTGTTGTAAAAGAAAACCGGAATAAGAGGAGCAACAGTAGGTAAATTCACCAAAGTAAATCTCCAGATTAGGCTAGATTTTGTTTGTCAGGGACACATGTTAACAGGGAATTTCTTGGTGATACCTAAATCAGCCATCGACCTAATCATCACAATGGACGTCTTGAATAGTAATCAAACATATTTGATCTTGGCAGAGAAGAGGTCATTCTACAAAAAGGAAATAAAATAGTCGTCATTTTCGAGGAACAGGCGATTCAAGTGCAGATATCAGCGAGCTGTTTGAAAATCGCTACGAACAAGGGGAATGCATAGAAGAAAATGAAAACACGAACCGGGACCAAGAGAGATAGTGGCAGGGCAAGAAGGAAGGGATCAGGAGGGAAGTCCATCAGAAAAAATGTACGCCAGCTGACACATGCAGCTCATTCCTTTCTTCTTCCGGTCTTAAATCTTCAACCTTCATTTCTAGTAATTTAGCGCCTACGCTTTGGGGCAAGGAACTTTCTTTACAGGTCGTCTTTCTGCCTTCAACTTCTCTTTCATCTTCGTTTATTTCATTTATACAAATGCCTGCATTTCGTAGTAATGTCGTTCCCTCGCAAGTTAAAATGATGCTAGTAGTTCAAATCTTTCAACCCACTAATAATTCTGATTATCCTTGAATTTTAACTTGGATTCTTTTCCGGCTGTATGTACAAGTGCACATCTCCGTTTCAGGTAAACACCACCGTGTAGATATTTACTATCAAAAACAGCCTTGATCATAATTTATTTATTACGGTGACCGGTTTCGACCACTACTGTGGTCATCTTCAGACCAATGAGTAAGAACTGCAGTAGTGATTTACCACCAAAAGGAGGTTCTTACCGATTGGTCTGAAGATGACCACAGTAGTGGTCGAAACCGGTCGCCGTAATAAATTAATTCTGATCAAGGCTGTTTTTGATAGTAAATATTTTAACACCTTGATCACTGTTCACTCCCACAATGTATTCAAAAGTAACCACCTTGTAGAATTTGAGAAAATCGATTCCTGGAATCGCTTTTACAGACAGGTTTTTTATGATAAAAAAGTTTGGGTTAAGCGTGTGTGACTGACTTGCTCCTTTACTTCTGTAGATTTTCGTTTCGTTACGTCCGACATTCCCACCTCTTACATTTTAAATATCAGCCACTTGCTACTCTTGTCGCACATGACATACACGTCCTTATGGAATGGCCGGCCGCGTTTGGCGAGCGGTTCTAGGCGCTTCAGTCCGGAACCGCGCGACTGCTACGGTCGCAGGTTCGAATCCTGCCTCGGGCATGAATGTGTGTGATGTCCTTAGGTTAGTTAGGTTTAAGTAGTTCTAAGTTGTAGGGGACTGATGACCTCAGATGTTAAGTCCCATAGTGCTCAGAGCCATTTGAACCATTTGAAACTTATGGAGTCCCGGGACTTGACTTCCTGAATCTAAAACGCACTGCACCGTTGCATCCTCCAACGACACACAAAGTATTGGCTATGCAGTATCTTCCGTGTCAGTCTCTCTTCTATTTCCTTTCTTCTTCATTTCTTCGCTGATTCCTTTGCGGATCCGGGCCGCGACCTTCAGAAATACGTGCGCCCTCTCGCCATTGACCATCGCGTCCTCTGTGATCTCTTCCGTAGTTGGTTCAATACGACTGCACTCACGAATTGCGCTGATGATTTCTGTTCCACTTGCTATCGTTTTTTCTGAGTGGGTCTCGGCCAATGTTGTGGCGAACCGTAGCGCTTTTGCACAAAGTGCACTGGTTCTCCGTCCTCGTTTTCCGGATTGTTCACCAAGCAAAAACAAGAATGCACCTGTATCAACCGTATCACGAACTGCCTTCGTCTCAAAGCGGTGCGTCCAGAAATCCGATTCACTTAACCATTTCTTTGCAGTACTGCCCTGGACTTCGAAACTGTGAGCTCACTTAGAGCGTCATCATTTAAATGCCTTATCTGACACATTCCTGTTTCTCCTTTGCCCAGATTCGTGCTTAAATGTGTCCGTAAATTCCTCAAAGTTTTGCACTTCGGTGCAATCACTTCCTCGCGTAATTGTGCATTAAAGAAATTGATGTTGTAACCTTCACACTAGAAACTGAGCAGAACTTCTTGGAGCTGCTCAGTCCAAATGTTGGGATGTAGACTATTCGATCTGTCCGGAAACAGCGCAGAACTTTAAACTAAGATGCGCTGATAATTTATGCCTACGATTCCATGTTCACTGGAGGTGGTACTAAATCCGATAGTCTATCAGGTAAATCCTGCAATTATTGTTCTTCAGCTAAATCCTGAAATTCTTGTTCTTCCTTGCACCTGCTTTCGGCGCTCATTAATATTTCTCCGATTCACGTACTGATAGCCTATCCACTGTTTCGCTAACTGCTTAAATAACTTCACCAATGCTTCACGATTGCCACGATTCGCATCGGCTTGAACTTTCTTCAGTTGGAACATAACTTTAATTTCTCCTCGATCTTTTAGACTAACTGGAATGTTTCCACCTGAACTTGTGCCATTCTGCCTGCTCCTTAACTTGTGTAACATAGGCTGAGACTTTCCATTCCTTCCTGCTGTCAACATTCTTACGTAACTCAACTGTTGCTTCATTACCTCTCGAGTTGCTGTGCTTTATTTATTCTCGCAACTGTAAAACTGATGCTCAATGACTGATTTCGTCCTCTCTTCTGATTTCTTAACTGCTTCCCCGATCTTTCGTTTGGTTTTTCCATCCGTTCGACACACCTTTGCACATGAATAGTAACCTGCTGTTCTAAACTCTTAACGTGATCACTGTATTCCTTATATTGATCTCCAATATTTTTAAAACGAGCCTCATTTTTCTTGTCTGCCTTCTTGTCTCACTCAACCACCTTTCTATCCATCTCATCCAACCTTGCAAGTGATAATGACAGTATGCCATCAAGTTATTCTGCAAGTTATCTGATTCGCGGTTTTTGCTAATGACTCGTCAGTATTACTATCCTGACTTCCCATTACCTCATAAATCTACAAACTGCTTTGTTCGATATAAATGTTAAGTTCGAGATATGCAGAATCACTCGTTTCCTGTCTATCTACTGAGCTCATTCTTTCTAAACTGTGTGGACACGCATGCGTTAACGTTGGCGTTACCAAATGTTGACATGTAGATCTCACTCTTTTCTCCAAGTAACCAAAATTCTACCCTACACTTCACAAAACACAATGCAGTTCCTAACCATAAACATATAAAGATAAATCTCCCAAAATTTCAACGATGTGAACTCAGGACAACGATGGAGTTTTACTCATCGGCATTTTGTTGTCAGCTGGGAGGAAATCCAAATTAGTAAACATGCATGCGTATAAAATTAGTTTGGATTTGACGATGTTCAGTTATTATTGGAAGTTTGTCTTACTTATCCAGTTAAAATCAGTTAAAAGAAAATTTGATTACGAAAATCAGAAAACCGCGTGATTTCTGTAATTAATCCTAGCAGTGGGCGCCAGAACCTTACGTGGTGTGTCAGTTGTGGTTGGAGCACATTCTCATGACGTACACAACCAAACTCTGGTGACCAACAGAGTGAGGAACCACCTCAAACGATCATGCAAATTAATTTATAGTAAGGATACTATCATGCAGCGAAAAACATCTTGTTTAACTTAATATTAATAGGAATGACCCAATTAAGTATGAAACAACAGGGTACCACAAGACTCAAATAGACGTATTAATGGGAGGTGGGAGCTTCTAGCTATAAATGCAAACAAGAGGCCACTATAACAATTGGATTTATTCTCTTGAAACATGAGAATTGCCTACTGATATTCATAGAGAACAATTGACAAATAGGCAATGAATTACAGCTCTAAAGGATATCCATGACACTGGAGGGTAGGGAAGATGAAATACAGTTACATTGATAATTAGCGTGAAGGGCCAGTGTCTACATATGTTGTCAGTTAGATGTAAAAAGAATACAGAAAGATAGGAGTGAACACCATAAGAAGAACAACACAACAGAATCAAACACAAACACGCAGTCCCATAGCAATTACACAGGATAATCAGAAAAAGATGAAAGAAAACACGAGATGGTACACAATGACATACAAACACAAACTCACCCATAAAATCACCAACATTTTCAAAAGACAGGGAATAAACACAGCATATACAACATACAATTCTATACAAAAATATACCCCAAAACTGGCGAAAAACAGAGACATATATCAGAAAGCAGGTATATATCAGCTACAGTGAAGCACTTGTGAAGGCACATACATTGGGCAAACAGGGAGAACATTTGATGTCAGATACAAGGAACACATGAGACGCTGGAAATATGGGACAAACCACTCCACATTTGCAGAACACCTAAGAGAAAATGACCACAAACCAACCAATAGAGAAGATGACATGAAAATAATTAGAATCAACAATTAAAAACACCTCCTGATCATGCAAGAAAATTATCACATAAATAAAACCAAAGCAGAAGGGAAAAACCTGATGAATGATCAAGTACTCTTGCCAAGCAATTCATTGTTTACACTAATAGATAAAATGATAGAATAATGTCCGCAAGAAATATTAATATAATATTACTGTCCAATGTAATAATAATAGAACCCAACATTTTTACACTCACTCATCCATGAACCCCTGCACAGAATATTGAAACGAAAAGTCAGAACAGCTGTCACTAAGGTTTTCAGCCACTCGTTAACAGCTAGTACATCTGCAACGCCCCCCCCCCCCCCCCCCCAAATGGTTCAAATGGCTCTGAGCACTATGGGACTCAACTGCTGAGGTCATTAGTCCCCTAGAACTTAGAACTAGTTAAACGTAACTAACCTAAGGACATCACAAAGATCCATGCCCGAGGCAGGATTCGAACCTGCGACCGTAGCGGTCTTGCGGTTCCAGACTGCAGCGCCTTTAACCGCACGGCCACTTCGGCCGGCGCCCCCCCCCCCCCCCCCCCCAACAAAAACATCGGCTCTATCTCACTCTCTCTCTCTCTCTCTCACACACACACACACACACACACAGTATAAACATCATAAATAGTATCGAACATATACTTCGTTAGGTTGGCAACAAATAGATATACATACCAAAGAAGATGAAACACGTAATGGAGTCGCAATATTTACGCTGTGAAAAGCAGTGTACGACGAAACAGTTGCATCGAGTGACAAAAGATCAATATTCCACCACAAAAAAGTGTGAGAAACATGGTGAACAGTGTGTGGAAGGCGAGAACAAAAGACGTGGTTATATGGCAGTTATAAAAGTGGTAGTGCGACCTCCAGACCAGATGTGAGGAAACGCAAATCAGCAAATCGCAAGTAATTACTATTTTTTTTACAAAAAATCGCGAAGTGAACTGTTTGATAATCTATAACTAACAAAACTGTATCGTTATAGACCCCACTGATGATGCCTTAGAACAGGAGAAGGCGAAACGTGCATGGGATAAATAAAGTAACTAGCAGCAGGGAAAGGCAGTTTCATTTACAAAACAAATATGAACACAATAAGATTGCCAAAATGTGCCTTGAGAACATCAAGGTGGATGTGTGACTTTAACATTGTGTATTCAGCTCATGAAAGGCATTATCTAACTTCACATATGAACGACGACTTCATGTGCAATAATCATTCATCTTACCAAAACTAGCAGAGCGTGAGCAAAGTAGATAGCTGCTACAGTAATTGGAGAATATAGTTTCCATTCTATCTTTGTACTTAGTGCTTAAGTACAGACTCCTTCTTGTGGTAGCAATGTTTGTAACTCTCTGGAAATCTAATGTGAAGTCATTACTCTACAAAAGCTTGCAACCGGGAACTCGGTGGCCAGTGTTGGCAAAGATTGCGAGTGCTTGCCAGTAGAACTCCAGCGAAGATGTTAAACAGTTCCCACTTTCGTATATTTTCTCTGTGTTGAACCAACAGTGTGGAGGAAGGCAGAAAATCGCTCCCATTCCACGGCACAGTGCTATATAACGCAGCCAAAGCTCTCCATGTAAGCAAAACGAAAAAGCGCGGTCCCTTCCAGATTTAAAAGTGTAACCTGTTCAGAGAGCTGGATACTGAAAGCTTAAACCGAATGTTATACCGAGACGTCTCAATGAAAATTCGAACAGCCTAATGGAAATACCTGGCTAAAGGTCTTTATCTTACTAAAAAGTCAACTGTGAAGAATCCCATGTTCCTTTCAACAGAAAAAGGTATGATCTGTAATCCTCCTGGAGAGTGAGCCAGGGAATGGGGGGGGGGGGGGGGGGGGACGACAAAGGATAGGAATGCCAATCTGGCCACCTGTGGCAGCGTTTCCGCCCAGAGCTCAATGTTTTCATGCGGGCAGTCTCCTCTTGAAACAATTCCTGCCTTGTACATCCAGCAGTAAGCTTTCAAGTCTTCGAAACCTCCACCAAACTACATAGTTAAAGGTAGAAAAAACAATCAGTGAAATGAAAACAGCATTTCAGGACACTAATCTCTATTAATGTCTGCAGTCATAGAGCAGTGTAATTGAACTACTACGTGATGGGAGGAATTTGTATATCATCCTCCGAAATATGGTAGTGGACAGTTTCAGAGAAAAATGGACGTGTTACATCACACCCTTGTCGGGAATGAAATTGAACGTTGATGTATTTGTGCTAAAGCTCACATGTAGCAGAACATCGTGAAAGACATTTTCAAATCGTTTTGTGGTTGATGACCTCTGTAGGACAGAAGGGTATGGCGGCGGCCATAACCTGATCAAGTGCCCATACATTCCCAGGAGTGGGGTGTCACCTTGAGTGGAGGAGTCATCCCTTGGAGTGGAGAAAAACTGGTCATTCCAGTGGCTCATCTCTACCTGGTTCTAGCACGTGTTGGCTAAAGAAACGTCTTTCCAGACTAAGGAGAGGCTAGAGCCAGCGCGTAGTGTGCCCAACGAAATTCTCTCAGCAGGGCGTCCTCCACCACTTTCTCAGAGCTGCATGCTTCCATTCCCATTAGCTTTCGCTGACCCAACTCAAGCCTCTAGTCTCCGTGTCCTCGCGTTGGGTACAATCGCCTTTGAAGAGTTGTGCAACTTAATATTAGATATACAGTATACAAAGTTTAAATAAACCCATTGCACAGAAAAACCATGTGCCCTCAATCCTAACAAACAAATTGGCTGTGATGCTAATAATGGCTCTGTGGCCAGCACTGAATTTTACATTTGAATAAGAATGCAGGAAAAGATAATTTTAATCGCAAATGTGAACAACAGTACCAATTATGGTTAGGTGGCCTCAAAACCGACAAAACTTAAAAATAAAAAAGTACTTTGGCGATAAAACTCTGAAATTGCTTTGGCTCTATGGCCTATGAATAGTCCAACAACTGACAAAATATCTACAGTACGACTCTGGGTTCCATAGCCTTGCAAGAGCTTCTAATCAAAAACAGATTTGGAAATGCAGTTCAGTTGATGGCTTTGTGACCTGAATAGTGGCTGGGGGGTGGGGGTAAAATGTAATATATAATGGAAAACTGATTGCTGCTTAAATAATTAAAAGGGATTTTTTAAGAATAATTGAAAGAGGGAGACGCTCAAGACAGAGCCTTGTGGGACCCCATTCTCCTGGACTTGGGAGGAAATATGGGAGGAACCAACTTGCATGTGGAAGGAACAAAGCAACAGAAAAGTTTGAATAAAAATCGGGAGTTGGCCTGAAGACCCCACCCATGAAGTGTGGTGAGGATGTGATGTCGCCACGTGGTAACGTCTGCCTTCGACATGTCAAAAAAGATGGCAACCAAATGCTAACGGTGGGCAAATGCTGTATGGATGGCAGACTCCAGGCAAACCACATTATCGGTGGCAGAGTGGTCCTTACAGAATACGCCCTGAGACGGAATCAGAAGGCCCCGAGACTCAAGTAGCCAACTCAACCTCCTTCACACCATGTGTTTGAGCAACTTGTACAGAACGTTGGTGAGGCTAATGGGGCGGTAGCTGTCCACTTCCAGTGGGTTCTTGCCAGGCTTCAACACTGGTGCGGTAATTCTTTCCTGCCACTGAGACGGGAACTCACCCTCAACCCGGATACAGTTGAAAAGGTCTATGAGGCGTCGCTGGCAGTTCACTGAGAGGTGTTAGCTCGATGTGCGGGTGCATTGTCGTGGTGAAACAGCACACGTGCAGCCCTTCCCGGACGTTTTTGTTGCAGTGCAGGAAGGAATTTGTTCTTCAAAACATTTTCGTAAGATGCACCTGTTACCGTAGCGCCCTTTGGAACGCAATGGGTAAGGATTACGCCCTCGCTGTCCCAGAACATGGACACCATCATTTTTTCAGCAGTGGCGGTTACCTGAAATTTTTTTGGTGGAGGTGAATCTGTGTGCTTCCATTGAGCTGACTGGCGCTTTGTTTCTGGATTGAAAAATGGCATCCATGTCTCATCCATTGTCACAACCGACGAAAAGAAAGTCCCATTCATGCTGTCGTTGCGCGTCAACATTGCTTCACAACATGCCACACGGGCAGCCATGTGGTCGTCCGTCAGCACGCGTGGCACCCACCTGGATGACACTTTTCGCATTTTCAGGTCATCATGCAGGATTGTGTGCACAGAACCCACAGAAATGCCCACTCTTGAGGCGATTTGTTCAACAGTCATTCGGCGAGCCCTCAAAACAATTCTCTCCACTATCTCGATCATGTCGTCAGACCGGCTTGTGCGAGCCCGAGGTTGTTTCGGTTTGTTGTCACACGATGTTCTGCCTTCATTAAACTGTCGCACCCACGAACGCACTTTCGACACATCCATAACTCTATCACCACATGTCTCCTTCAACTGTTGATGAATTTCAATTGGTTTCACACCACGCAAATTCAGAAAACGAATGATTGCACGCTGTTCAAGTAAGGAAAACGTCGCCATTTTAAGTATTTAAAACAGTTCTCATTCTCGCCGCTGGCGGTAAAATTCCATCCGCCGTACGGTGCTGCCATCTCTGGGACGTATTGACCATGAACGCTGCCTCATTTTTAAACACTGCGCATGTTTCTATCTCTTTCCAGTTCAGAGAAAGAAAATCGGAGGCCTTAGAACTTGAATGCACCTCGTAAGTCGCCTTCACGCTCCACTCTAGTCAGCGGTGGTCTCGATTGTAATGTCGACAGCAGCCGATGCTCTCCATGTATAGTTAGCTGTTATTTTTGCCTAGCCAGGCAATCTCTCCCACCATTTGCATATAGTTAGGTCTAATTTTTTCCTAGCCAGTCAGTCTCTCCCGCCATCCACGAATAGTTAAGTCTTACTTTTGCCCAAGCTATTCTTCGGAAGTAATCTCTTATCCAGCTGGTCTATGCAAACCTGGGTGCAGATTAATAAACTGCAGAGAATATTAGATTAATAGAAAATATGATTTTGTATGAATCATTAACTAATTGTGATAATATGATACATAATTTGATACGTAATGCAGAATGTTTTTTATCTTTTATGAGATTTGATGTATACTGGACGCTTTATATTAGTTATTGGAGGGGTGGTTAGTGTAAGCACAAACATGGCTAACACAGAACACACACCACACCTCCCAAACGACCCTTGCAAACAAGTGTGACTGATTCTTCACCATTTTCCGTTCCATGGGTGTTGCTAAGATTTTTCTTTGGGGACTTCAAATGTGACAGTGAGAATGTCCGTTCTGTTAGAGACGATTAACACTGTACCTCCTCCAGCTTCTCACTCAAATTCCGGCGAGGTAGGGATCCTGGGGTAGGGGGGCAGGAAGGTTTTCCTGTCTTTGGGGCTAGCTTCTTCCTCTTCTTCGATCTTAGCAACCATTTCTACTTTTTCCTTTCTTACTTCTCATTTGAGTACCTGTCTATCTTTCCCTCTTTACATATTTATATACTTCTATCGCAGAAGTCCTTCTCATTTCCTGTGTTTTCCAGTAACCTTCAACTCCATATCGCCTATGTGCATAACAATAGAAGAACTATGTTAATTTTACATCGAGTATACATAAGAAGGAAGTGTGAGTAATTAAGGAGAGCATAAGCCAAGGAGGAACTAATGAGCATAAGCCAGGGAGGAACTAATTGTGATAATGATGCAGGAATGTCAGTCGAAAATATGTTCTGATGATTTGTAGGATAGTGGGACAAGTATAGCATAAGTAGATTATGATATATTGAATAGTGTATATAAATGTGGTGTCTACTGGAAGCATAGAATGGAAGACTAGTGAAGGACTCTAGGGGATTAAGTGAAGATTTAGGAAGTGAGTGATAAGTGTGAAATAGATTTTCTTTTCTGGAGGATATTTAATTATAGTCTACATAAAGATGTATACGTGGGGAATGAACCATGAGTCCTACTCAGGAAGGATAAGCGGGGATGCACCCTGCATTTAATGGATATAAAGGGCAGATAGGATGACCTGAGAAAAGCTGACCTATATTGTGCAGACAGGGGCACCAAGAAAGAGATTGACCTGTAACATAGGAAAATAGGAATTAAGAGGGGCATATCTACTGAAACAGAAGGAGGAAGTGCACTCACAGAGTCAACCCGTATGTAAGGTATAGGTACTGTTCCTAAACAGAAACGGACAGTATCCTGGCAGAAGTCACACATTTTGTAGGAATTGTTATGGTAAATTTGAATTCTATATTCCACGAGCATTATTATGTTTTATGTTTATGAATGTCAGAAAGAAGAATTTCATTTGTACAAAGTTCCTCCAGACTGCAAGTTACTGTAGGGAATGAAACTATTATGTACTAAAGAAAAACTAGTACAGAGAATTAGAATGAAGAAAGAAGTAATTAAGTGTCTATGACACCTGGAGTTTGTGACTGGAAATCAAGAACGTTGTCTGCACGATACCTAGATATAAAAGTACTAACTCCAACATTAGGTGAAATATTCATAGTTATTATCAAAACGCAAAAAGAAGTGCTAGATATTAAGTACATGATTACTAAAAGAAATGTAATGTATACTGATTAAAATATAAATTAGCGCTATGTGAGATATTAAAGTACTTAATGAATATGTATAAAATATCGAGTATCCGGGCTAAGGGGAGGGATATGTAGTGACTTGAGAATTTCGATACAAATTCTAGAGACACTCGGCCTTCCACCGTCTCGAACACCAGATATTTAAAAAGCAAGTAAGACAGCGGGAACGTATCTAGTGCGCCGCCGGTTTCTGTGTGCAGGTTGGAAGTTTGTAACGAGAAGACGATAAGCAGGACAGTCAAATGACGCCAACAAGTGTTTACCACAAGAGCCACAGACGCTGTGTGAAAGGACACAGAGTAATTAAATACTATTTTTTTTGTGTTAGTGAATGTGATTGTGGAAAAAAAGAAAAACGAACATTTGACTATAGACTTTTAACTTACTTCAAGTCTTAGCTCTGAACGAAGCAAGAGGTGTGGGACATCTATAAATTATTTGGTTGTTAAAACCAGGCAATTGTGATTACATGTAATTGTATGTAATGGGTATCGGTGTAGCTGACTTGCAAGAGTTTGTGTGCTTATATGAAACTTGTGGAAAGGAAAATACACCTGAGTTAAAATGGAAGTATGAGAGTACCGAGTTATTTCAAGTGAGAGAGATAGTAATTTTTTGGTTCCTCTAACTAGCATTATTTATTTGGAGAAAAGTTATAGAGATCGACGCAGCCCACATATCCAGAGAATAGGATCGGCTAAACGTTTCAGGTAAGTCAACTGTAGTCAGAGAAGTGTGAAGTTCGCAATCCAGTTTTGCACCACTTCTCTTGTCGCCAAAACCGTTAAACAGTATTTTCAGGCATTTGCCAAAGGAATCCTATTATAGACTTCCTATCTTCTCCACTGCCAAAAACGTACATTTGTGTAGTACGAGTAGAAAGCCATCTACACTCCTCCTCTTCAACAATGCAAATCAAAATCTAGCATTTCTTTAATTAATATTTAATGAATCTTAGTATTTATTAAAGTCCCTTCCAATGGTGCTTTGTTGGTTCTGACTGGTATCTGCTGAAATAACTTACTACTATACACAGTTCCAGTTTTTTTGTGAACATAGCATACATCAAACAAGCTGTCAATTGACAAAACGGTTTGGATTTGCCTATTTATACCTGATATTTATTCAGCTGTGCTTTGCTCTCCATTGTGTTTGTTCGGCCCTGGTGTCTTAACTGGGTCACAGCTGTTCATGTTTAACAATTTGTATTTTTTGCAAGTATATACCTTGACCTGTAATCATTCCATCATTCGACCTTTTGAAATAAATGTCAAGAAATTTTGTAACTTCTCTCATATTTTTCATGAAAAATTGATTTTTCGAGGCCCTTTATATCTTAGTGGGTCTCATCAAAGCTAGTTGAAGCAATTATATCATCATCCTCATATAATAGAAGATAGACTCTAATGTCTTCCAAATTGCATAAATGCAAGTATGTGTCCATGTTTGACTGCCAGAGTCCAATACTTTTGATAAAACTATCAAATGTTCATTCTACATATGAGGAACCTGTTTCAGTCCATACAATGCTGTTTTTAATTCAAAGATTTGATTCTTTTGATCTGTATCACTTGAGGGGTCTTCATGTAGTTCCCCATGCAGAAAAGCATTTTTGATATCCATTTGTCATGTACAGGGTGACAGTTATTGAACTATATGAAAAAAACGCGAATTAGTTACAAACTGTGGGGTGCACAGACTTTACTCAACATGTAAACTTCAACACAGATATTTGGGTTTAGGTTATGACATATTAAATATGCCTGCCATCATTGTCGATGATGTGGCATAGACGAATAGCGAAATTCTGCATGACCTGCTGAAGTGTCAGAACATCAATGCTGTCGATGACCACCTGAATGGCTGTTTTCAGCTCAGCAATGGTTTTGGGGTTATTACTGTACACCTTGTCTTTAATATAGCCCCACAAAAAGGAGTCACATGTGTTCAGATCCGGAGGATATGGCAGCCAATCGAGACCCATGCCAGTGGCCTCTGGGTACGACCCAGAATGCGGTTCTCCAGGACATCAAATACTCTCCTGCTTCTATGGGGTCGAGCTCCATCTTGCATGAACTACATCTTGTCGAAATCAGGGTCACTTTGGATAGTGGGGATGAAATCATTTTCCGAAACCGTGCCATCAAGGAATATCGCACCTATTGTTCCATGACTGGACACTGCACATCACACAGTTACCCTTTGAGGGTGAAGAGACTTCTCGATCGAGAAATACAGATTCTCAGTTCCACAGATGTGCCAGTTTTGCTTATTGACCAACCCATGCAAATGTAAGTGGTATTGGTCGCTGAACCAAACCATACTAATTCCCATCATGCCCCGTGGCCACCATACAGTTTGAACGTCCTACTGCAAACCAATAGGAAGTTATGAAGATTTTATTTCATAGATGTCCATAAATGTCACCCTATATATGGATCATCTTCAATGATTATTGCTACCAGCGTTCTCAGCACAATTGTGCAACAGGAGTGTGCATTTCATCTTTATCATAACACTTTCTCTGGGCACAACGTTTCATTACAAGCCTCACCTTATATCTTTCAATTTCTCCATCTTCATTATATTTAATACTGAAGACTCGTTTTCCATCAATTGGTTTCTCTTCTGGGCAGCATTCAGTCAACTGCTATGTCTCATTAAGTTCCAATTACTTTATTTCTTCGTTGATTACTTCCCTCGATTCATGTTCGTCTCGCCCTTATATACCTTCATAACACTCAGGAATTTCATCACCAAATGATGCAGCATGCAAGGCCAGTACTGCAGAATTGACTAATAATGCAGGTATTCTTCATTCCCTGTCGCTTTATCGAAGAGTTTGTACCTTTTCAGGCTTCCTGACCAATTTTCTTGAATTTGCTGTTTTCTTTCCTGCTTTCTTGATTTCATCTGTCTTGTATTCTTCTACGGTGTTTTCTTCTACTTCTTGAAAACATTGTTCGCTAGTTGTCCTATCGAAAGTTAATTTCTTTTCTTCTAAAATTTCCTGAACCTATTTTCTTCATCTCTGGACCCAAAATCTGTATCCATTTGGGAATCAGCCATTAAAAATACATTTAAGTGAGTGAGAATAAAACTGTCCAACTACAAGTTCCATTGGAATTGTTAAAAAGGTTATACAACCAAAATCCTAACATGCTCCAAGTTGAGCCATTGGAACTTTTCCTCTCAGGCTGTAGTTGGACTCCTTTTTGTGATATAGATTGCAATGAACGCTGCTTCTGTCCACAAACTCTTGTCAAGTTTGCCATTTTAGATGCATACAACACATGTTATCGAAAACAGTCCTATTTACACATTCAAAAACTCCATTCTGCTGTGGTGTGTATCACATTGTGAACACAATCTGAATGCCCACGTCTTCACATATAGTCTTCAGCTCGTTTGATACATACTCTTGTGGGTGTTGGAGAAAACAATTCCTTTATTCCCACATATATTTAGCAATAACTTAACACTACACACAAGAATGAATTGTGTAGACATGAACAGCACGGAATAACTAACAAAAGCTAAGTCAAAGAATAACTATATCACTGCACGTAAATTAACACTTCACGGAATGTTTATGAAGCACTGTACACTTGTAGGGATCGATTGTCAGAAATAGGTCACTACATGAATCCCCCCTTTAATGCTAACGATACCGCAGATTAAATTTCGCACACCGTCCAGCTCTTGTAACTACTTCCTTCTTGAAACTGGGTGGTGTGTCACTTGTGTCAGTGGTTGCGTCAGGGAGTGGTGTAGTAGTCCTCAACGTCGGTCTTGGTGTTACAGTGACTGGTGTTCGCTGAGCGTTGTGGTGTTCATGGGGTACAGGAATACATCTTGTAGCTTCTCCTGTCTTCTCTGGTTTGTGTTCAGTGGTAGCTGTGGTGACTGTTGCGTCCAGAAATGCAGGCTTGATACGGTCCACTGCAACTGTGGTGGATGTACTGT
This sequence comes from Schistocerca piceifrons, assembly GCF_021461385.2. Lineage (NCBI taxonomy): Eukaryota > Metazoa > Arthropoda > Insecta > Orthoptera > Acrididae > Schistocerca > Schistocerca piceifrons. Next base: position 106,152,699 of record NC_060140.1, read on the forward strand.
TAATCATTATGCGTAAAGTATTGGTATCCCTACTGACTACCAGATATGGTCCATCATATGGTGGCTGCAGTGGTTTACACACAGTATCATTGTGTAAGAATACATGCGTGCACTTGTCTAGCTCCGCAAAAACGAACGAGTGTCTTCCAAGCTGGCTTCTGGGCATTGTTGGTCTCAATTGGTGTATATGCTCTCTTAATCTTGTGGCGAATTCTGAGGCTGTGATTGTATCATCTGCCATGCTGTGCAGAAATTCTCCAGGTAGGCGTAACGTTGTTGCTTTCAGATCACTTTTGAATGACGTTCGTAGACCCAAAAGTACGATAGGTAGTGTCTCTGTCCAATTCGGCGTTGCGTAACATCTCAGTGCTGCCTTTAACTGTCGATGATGACGCTCAACCATGCCATTGATGCGGGGTGGTATGCCTTGGTGCATATGTGTTTCGTACCTAATAACGTAGCCAATGCTTTGAAAACGTAGGCTTCAAATTGTAGTCCTTGATCAGTTGTAATTCTCAGTGTAACTCCAAACCGGGCAATCCAACCACGAAAAAATGTTTAAGCTATAGTTTCTGCAGTGATGTCCTTCATTGGAAATGCCTCAGGCCACCTAGTAAATCTGTCAATCACCATGAGGCAATAACTGTAGCCTTCCGATGTCGAGAGTGGGCCGATGATGTCAACATGCACATGGTCAAAACGCTGATTTTGTGGAAGAAATGTGTCTAATGGTGCCCTGACGTGCTGTGTGATTTTATTCCTCTGGCATGCCAAGCATTGCTTCAAAAACATGTTACAGTCTGTGTGCATACATGGCCATACAAATTTTTGTTTGACCAATCTGAGTGTGGCTCTTACTCCTGGGTGTGACAGATTGTGCATTGATGCAATTGCCTGTGTTCTGAATTGCTGTGGCACAAATGGACGTATCTTTCCTCTTGCTACGTCACAGTACAATTCAATGCTTGCTTCAAGAAATGTCATGAGCTGTAGCTTCAATCCTTCCTCTTGTTGCAATAGATCACGTAACTCACTATCACATTGTTACGCATGTGCGAGGGTGTCGTAATCAGTGGCCTTTGTCACTGCTTCCACATGTGCGATGTCATCTGCTACTGTGGACACTGCTTCTAGGCGAGAAAGTGCATCAGCTAGAACATTTAGCTTCCCTTCCACATACACAATGCTGGTCGTGAACTGGCTGATATAATCTAAGTGTCGCAGCTGCCTAGGCGATGCTTTCTCTGGCTTTACCTTAAAGTCATAGGTAAGCGGTTTACGATCTGTGTCTGCGCACACTTTAAGGAGGAAGATGTCCTCGTCTGGGAACGAAGTACTAGTGCACGAGGCGCTTCTCCTTCTAACATGATGGTTTGGGCAGAAAAATTCTTGACTTTATCATATTTGCTTGACTTTGTGCTTTATCCTTTTTTTGTGATTTTTTATTTTTTAAATAAAAGAAAGATTAAAGGATAGTGAGAGGGACAGTGAGAGGAATAGAAAGCGAACGGCCTAAATGGCTGGCTGGTGGTTTCAGCAAAAGTCTCCGCTACGTCTGGTGATGGCCTCGCATGGTTTTCATTACTAAAATTGGGGGCGTCCCTGTTCGCGTGGTTGGCGTTTATATTCTTCATAGGCTAGCTGATCGTCGGATCCTTCTCCTACCAGACCGGAACTCTTCCTTCACCCATAGATCTATGATGTCAACTAGGTCGTCCCATTGGGAGGTCGTGAAAATAGGGTATGAGTTAGTCGTGGCTAACTCTTTCTTCGTGAGTGATTCCATCAGCATGTTACAGTATCTGTATGTGCGTAGGTGGATCGGTCGATGGGGGAGGGGAGGCTTAGGCTGGTCGGGTGGGGTGAAGGGGTACGGGTGGTCTGGGTAGGGGTACGACCCATTTCACAGTGACGTGACAATGTTCTTGAGGATGGTCTGCACGTTATCCACTCCAGAGAATGGTAGGCACAGCCTCTTCTTCTTCATTGGTTTCTCAACTTGCGAGGAGTCAGGAGGCGCAGTAGCACCATCGCTTGCAGCTACCTCCTTGGGGGGCAGCCCAGGCGGTACACCGTCGGTTTCCATTGGTGCCGCCTCCCGCATTGCTGCAGGGGGCGGGGCGGCGGTTGTCTGCGTGGCCGCATCGACCCTCACCGGTCGACTTATGGGGGGGGGGGGGGGGGGGGGCGCCGGCGGCGGGAACCGGCAGCTTCTTCTTAATAGCTCGCAGCTCTTCGCGCAGCTGCCGGAGCTGGCGATTGGCGATGCACAGCTGTGAGGTCCTCCTTTAGTGCAGCCCTTTCCGCCGCAAAGGCGGCTTGGAAGCCGGCCATAGCTTGGTCGGTGGCGGCTTCGAGGCGGCGCGGCTCGCACACCTCGCCGTAGCGGGGGGGCGGGGCGGTCGTCATGGAGCTTGACGCCGCGGTAGGGCGTGGTGCGGCGGTTTTGGCGACGTGACTCCCTCAGGTAGCCGCAGCTACGCGAGTTGGCGGCGTGGGGCCCGCCGCAGTTCGCGCAGTGCTAGCCACCCCACGAGGCTTCGTGCAACTGCGGGTGTCGTGTGCCGCCGCGCACTTCAAGCACGCGACGGCGTTCTTGCACTCGCGCGCAGTATGCCCCAGCTGCTGACAGTTGTAGCACTGCAGGCTCTTGCTGTTCTGCTGCGTGCGCTTGCGCTTTGGCTGCCGTTGGCGGCCGCCGTCGAACCCCATCGCATGGATGAGAGCTTCCAGTGCGGCAGCAATCGGCTTCCCTTTCCGTCCAGCCATGCTTGGGCCAGTGGCGTTGGTGTGCGCGGTGATGGTAACAATGTGAGCCGCAGCGAGTCGAGCAGCGGAATGACGATCTGTGTAAATCGTGAACTGTCGCCCTTCTAATGCGTGTCTGAATTTTTTTACCGCCGCATAAGCGGCGTACAGCTCACGGTCATATGTTGCCCAACGTTGCTGAGATGGTGACAACTTATGACTATAGAATGCAATGGGCTACCATAACTGATCAATTTGTTGCTGAAGTACGGTACCAGCGGCAGTGGACGAAGCATCAACCATGAGAGTGAGTGGAGCATGCGCGACCGGGTGTGCTAATTGTGCGGCCTCTGCTACAGCTTTTTTTATAGCGCGAAACGCGGTATCCGCCTCGATAGTCCAATGCTCGCTGTGGTTAGGTTTAGGTGCACCTTTAAGTAGTTCATTCAATGGTACAGTTATCAGTGCATGATTGCGAAAGTGGACCCCTTTCTCACCAAAAACACACTTGGCAAGGATTAATTACTCGTCCATGTGTGCGTAGGCGGTCAAACACTTGTGCCAAATGCTGTAAGTGCTCCTCTTCCGATGCAGACATCAACAATAAATCATCTATATAAACATAGCAAAAATCTAAATCCCTTGTAACCTCATCCATAAAACGTTGGAAGATCTGGGCGGCATTACATAGTCCAAATGGCATTCGGGTGAATTCAAATAGACCGAATGGAGTTGTCACCGCTGTTTTAGGAATGTCTTCTGCGGTTATAGGGATCTGATAGTAAGCTCGAACTAGATCAGTGGTAGAAAATGTAGTCTTACCGTGTACATTTGCAGAAAAGTCTTCTATATGTGGAACTGGGTACCGGTCTGGAATGGTCCTTGCATTGAGTTGGCGATAGTCACCGCAGGGGGCCCATCCATTCTTCTTTTTAGGCACGGTGTGAATTGGGGATGCCCAACTGCTACTAGAAACTGCAGATACCTTGTGACAGCATGCTGCGAAATTCCTGCTTTACCACTTTTAGCTTTTCGGCCGTTAAACGTCTAGGCCGAGCGTGAGTTGGCGGCCCTGGCGTGGTCAAAATGTGGTGGACGGTTGTATGCTTGACTGGTGGCAGAGTAGGCGATTGCTGTGTGATCTCCGGGTATCCTTTCAGTAATCGTATATATGGCGTGTCGCCTGTGACTGTGTGTACCTCTAGTGGTGTGATACAACGGACTTTTCCTGTTGTATACAGACTAGTAGTCAAATCTATTAGTCGCTGACGTCGCAGATTTGGCAGTAAGTCGTAGAAGGACAAAAAATCTGCTCCGATAATAGGCTGTGATATATCTGCCACTGTAAATTGCCATTGCCACTGTAAATTGCCATTCAAACACACGGCGTAGCCCCAAGTTAAGGAATAATGTTACTCGACCGTATGTTCTAATTTTGGAGTCATTGGCGGCGAATAGATATCAGTCGTCGCAGCTCCGGCGCGATAGGCGGTTTGCTGGATATACGGACACTTCTGCGCCTGTATCGACGAGAAACTGTAGTTTTGTTTCGCGGTCTGTCACAAAAAGTCGGCGAGTGTTTGCACTGGAAGTTATCGCTGCTACGGTGTCTGCCTCATGTTTCCACTTGCAAGGTGGCGTACACTTTCGTGCATCATTACCAAATGTCTTGTGGTACCAGCATAAGTTCTGTAGTGACGGTGATCGATTGCGACTTCGTGACCGTCGGCGGCGTGGCCTTTGGCGGTTGTGCGTTGTTTGTAATGCAGCTACCTGTGTGGTCAACTCTGCCAGTTGTGATTGTAGGGAGACTAGCGTCACTGTGGGCGAATTTTCTTGTTGTGGCGTTTATGTTGAGACATTTGATGTGGGATACATTTCAATTAATCTGTCGGCCTTTAGTGCCAGTGCGTTTAAATCGCCTGCACATACCGTGAGAATTTTTTGAGTATCTGACGGCAACCGAGACAACCATATATTTCGTAGCACATCACCAGTTATAGTGTTACTTGCCAGTGTGCGCATACGTCGTAAGAGTTGTGATGGAGTGCCATCTCCGAGTTCTTCAGTGCGCAGTAGCTTCTCTAGCCGTTTTGCCTCTGATTGTGACAAACGCGTTATTAATGCGTTGTTAATGGATGCATAACGATCGGTATCCGGTGGTGCGGCTAGGACATCTTGTACTTCTGCTGCTAGATCTCCTGTAAGTGCTGCAACCACTTAGTTTCGTCCGCCGATATTTGTGCTAGGACGAACTAGCTTTCTAACTGGGCAAACGACAATAGAGGATTATGTAACCAGAATGGTGGAGGTTTTATCGTCACCCTGTTAATTGCACTGCTGGCTTCAGGTTGAATTGAGACTGGCAAATCGGTCGTTATCGTGCTGAAACGAGCGCGACGCGGCTGGCGCGGAAGTTACAAACGTGATCGTTGCGGAACTTCGTTAAACGCTGAAGCCGACGCGGATGTTAACGTAGTTCGTCGGGCTCACCAAATGTGGGTGTTGGAGAAAACAGTTCCTTTATTCCCACATATATTTAGCAATAACTTAACACTACACACACGAATGAATTGTGTAGACATGAACAGCACGGAATAACTAACAAAAGCTAAGTCAAAGAATAACTATATCACTGCACGTAAATTAACACTTCACGGAATGTTTATGAAACACTGTACACTTGTAGGTATCGATAGTCAGAAATAGGTCACTACACTCTCATCCAGTTCTACAACAAAGGTGACTTCATTTCCAAATTAAACTGAACTGTAGACATTGCATCAAAAATTTTGAATAACTTTGGCACATCTGACTTTGTTTCTAGAAAATATGCGCAAGAAAAAACATAAAATCATCACTAAATATTAAAACATACATTTTATTATCACTTATTAACTTGAAGTAATTGGTTCAATTACATCAGTTTCCCTGTGACGTCAGTTTCCCTTCAAAACATGTATGACAAGTATTATAGTCTGACTTGCTAGATCTGAGGTTCATTCCATCAGTTTGCATCAGCAACTTACGAGTGTTATCGTGGCTCATGTGAACCAACCTTATGTAGCACACTTCAGTCATCTCTGTTGGTGAAGTTTCATGACAATGAAGTTCCTTAAGCATAAAATTTAGTGTGTATATGTTTGCCTCATTTCTCTGTACAACAGGAAGATTTATGTTGTTTTTGAATAATAACTTTACTGTTCTCAAAAACTACTCCGAAACCTTTTGATTTTAGTTTACCTACTGACAGCAGGTTATCGCCGAGACCTGGAATCTAAGTATATCTACACTCAAAACAGTAATTTTCGCGGCACTTACACAAGTTCAGTTTCACCAACACATTTAGCGAATAGAAATGTTTCAGACTTGACAACATCAATTAGCACTGATAATCTTTTCACGGTTTTAACTGTATATTACTATTTATAAAATAGTCTGTAGCTCTGGAATCCAAATGCCATTTAACTCCAGTTGACATATCCTAATTTTCATCACTATGTGGAATGATACAGTAATTATTCTCTTTTCCATCTTGATCATCAGAGGTTGCACCTACAGAATTGTGTTTTGGTTTCTGTGCTGAGTTTTTTGTTTTTTTTTTGTTTTTGTTTTTGTGTTCGTCAGTCTGACATTTTATGATCTTTCATCCCACAGTTATAACACTGAAAAATAAAACAATTAGTACCTCTGTTATTTGATTTAATGATGCTATCATACTTCGATTTCTGTCCTGATTGTGACAAAGAAAACTGCTGATGGCTTAATTTGATCGTTCTTGACAAAATATTTCTTCTTCATCTTTCCATCGAAAATTCGACTCTTCACGAAATCTAAAGTTACTGTATCTAGTACTGTGACTAGGTTATCATAATCAGGCTGCATTGTCCACGACAGATGGAACACATCAGTTTCTTCTATTCTTGCTTCAGATGATTGTACCTCTCGAATTAATTTCTCTAACTGCAGAAGATGATCAATAAACAAGTTATTTAGGGAGTCAAATTTCACCATTAGCGAAGTTTTCCGAATTAACAACTGACTCACCATTCCTCCTCACTTGAAACCATCACACAACTACAACCACAGATCAAAGAAGATAATTTTGTCATTAGCATTCCCCAGGTGATTATCTTCAATTCTCTGTATGATTTGAGAATTTCATTTGTTGTCATGTTTCTTGGAAGTTAATAATTTTATGTCTTTCTTTGAACATAATTCTACCATACCATTTTTCCTTAGTCGCTTAAGAAAATATCATTCTAATAATTTCCAGCAGATCTACCTCATTTACAAAATCTTATAAGAACCTCAACCGCAAATTTCCATTTACCGATATTGTTTACACTGAACATCACAGTATTATATTTCTCTTCCTCATCAGCCATGATCAGTAGAGATTGCGTCCAATATACATAGGAAGAGAGAGAGAGAGAGAGAGAGAGAGACAGAGAGAGAGAGAGAGAGAGAGGGACTCAAATTACACGTCCTGTAAACCTACACAATTTAGAGAGACGTGAGCATTCCTCAAGCACAAAAATTACAAATCACTTGTATTTATAACAACTTATTTAACATGCTGACTGCCACCCCATACTGATAGATGTTTCACTCCCAGGTCAGGGCATGAACCGCGTATCAACAAATAGAATAAAAAGAAAATATATTACATTAAAAAGCAAATGAACATAGTGAAAAAATTTTGTTGAGAGATCTGCAATACAATCCTCAATATTTGTTTATTTTAGCGATTTATTTTGATATAAATTTCTTAAATTTTTGACAGGATTTATTTTCTGTAACATAGTTTTCAAGCCACTGCAGGCTCAAATTCAGGAATTACAGGAACATTATCTGGACCATATGCAGCTAAGCTAGAAGCTATGGTCGTGTTTCTGGTGGAAATAACAGAACTTTAGTTATCGATAACGCAAAATCTATGAACTAAAAGGTTGTTACAGTTTGGGTGCTCGCAGTATGTTGCCCCTGAATACTGTCAGTATCATGACCATGGCATCCAGCTACACATCGTCCAGATGTAGACTAAAAATGTCTCTGGAGTGGACATTCAGATGCACAGAACAGATTTTCTGTTGTCACCATAGACAGCCACCTTGATCATGTTATCTCGGGACGCTATAGGTTTGTCTATAAATCGCCTTGTATATTTAGAATGTCACTACATCGCTAGTACAAACAGATTCTCTTTGTGTGTGCTGTGGATTTGGTATAGACACTTCGTAAACATCATAACAATTTTCATTTGACACCTAAAATAAAGTGGACTCTCTATCTCTGAAGAGAAAAATGAAGAGGTATGTTTGCTTCTTTGCAACAAGTGTCACAGACCAAGTGCAATCATGTTTTGGTATATGGAACAGTCATCACTATCTTTGGGTTTTTTATGGAACTTTATCATAACATTCCAAAACGGCTTAGTAGCAAGCCAGTGCCTTTGAAAGTGTCCCAAAAAATACTGAATTTGCCACACATTAGCTATTTTACCATCTGCCTTTTGTCGGTTTTTCTCCAGTTTTTGTATATTTATTTTCTTCTTTCCTCTAGGCCAGAGCACACTTTTGCTTACTGGTAACAATTTCACATATTTTTTACTGCCTTTAATGCATATACTCCCCCTACATCGTAGACTAAATAGAACTGAAAAAAATGTTCCATCGTTGGTTAAATGTACTACAAAGCCAAATGTATCCCAAATATTAAAAATATATATGACACGTTTCTCGTCCCACCCCCCTCAATGCATTGAATATTGCATGAATTTACAATAGAGTTGCCTCCAAAACATTCATTTTATCTCCTTGGTGTCATCTGTTGAAGCATAGATCATGTAACAGGACGAATGGAAGTGGACAGTGACACACATGAAGGAGTTTGATGGTCTCTTATGTACTAACATTTTATACCTGTTAATCAAATGGTAAAGACAATAACTTGAAATTAATTTCAAAAAGGCATCTGAATTTTTACTTTGAAACATTTGAGGATGCCAGCCTTGTGAGTTCTGCACAAGATCTGTGCAAAAAATATATTTAAGATAAATAGTGAAATCTCACTCAGTACAGATCGTCATACCTTCCAGCTTTCATATAATTCATAAATCATCATTTCATGTTCCTATTGGTACATATTTAACCTCTTGGTTACTTTCAATTCTCTCTCTCACACACACAGACACACACACACACAAACACATACACTTACTGTATATATGTATAGGATGAAGAAAAATTCGCACTCTCGGATTTTGCAGTGTGATTCCTCAGATACTAGCAACTCAAAAATGTTTCTCACAAAATTTGGTCCTGTAGATATTTCCTCCAGTAAAATGGACATTAAAGATTGGTAATTTGGCAACACTGTAATTACATGTATGTTATCTACCTCCATCAGGACAGAACAGCAGTTCTGCAAAGTTTGTGCAGTAGATAGCATTTTGGATTATCATGCAAGATGTTGAGGCTTCAATCCTGGGTCTGTTTTTATTTGCTAAATGTAGTCTGCGTGGTACAGTACCTGGTATCTTAATCGTCATACACCCATTAGCTGATCTTCAACATAACATTTGCACTGACGTGCTGTGGGAAGTACAATCGTTTTTACTGGTCAGCTTTTAAAGCACCTACTAGACTCAAAACCTGTTTTTTGTATGTCCTCCCCCAATGGTCCTATCGATTAGTACCAACTATTATTCTTGCCACGTTCAGGCTATTGCATTTCGTTGGGGTCTTACATCACCTGTAGGGCTAGCAACATGCTTTGCAAGTAATGTTTAAACTCAGTTACCATTTGTATGTATTATTATCATGGAACCATTAATTATGCCTTTCAACATTGAGACTGATAAGTACATGCTGTTTAATAATTGTCTCCAAGTATTATTATTATTATTATTATTATTATTATCATCGATGGAAATGTGGAAACATCACGTCCATTACCGTTAGGGAAACTGTTCGAACATGAACATCTCACAATTAGTAGTGTCGGGATGAATCATGCAGAGCAAAAGCTGTAAGACAGGTAATGTGTGTGAGATGGAACAGTCATCTACAACTAATGATGAGTTGATATTGTATTAGCTATTCATCAGACAGGAAATCGTTGCTAGCGGAGTAATGCGCCCACAACAGACTCGATGTACATTTGCACATATATCGTATTTTCTTCTTGGGTTATCCTGCACCAATGTTGCAGATGTATGTCATATACAAACGATGTGTATGTGGATCTACTTCTGGTCGTTGGTGCATCTGATAACGAGGCTGGTGTTGCTGCTCATGCTAGATATCCTGGTTGATGTTATCCATATAAAAATATGTTCCATCATGTGAAGTTTTGCCTTCGGGAGACAGGTTCTCGTCTTTCACCACTGCATGACAAAGGTCGTCCACGCACTCACTGTACTACAGTGACTTCACGGGCATTGTACTATGGTCCGATGAAACAGCGTTCACTTATAAAGGTGTCTTCAACATGCATAATGCCCATTATTGGATGTTAACTCACACATCACTGGCAACAACGGATATCATGTTTACTTTGGCATCAACGTCTGTATCAGAATATACCAGGGATATCAAGTTCACTGTGGCATTAACGTCTGGGTTGGAATATTTGGAGACCTGTTGACTGCACGAAGGTATCATTCATTCCTCTCAAACTATTTGGCTAACACATTGGAAGCTGTCCAACTTCATGTTCGGCAGAGGTTATGGTTCCAATATGATTGAGTGCCTGCACACTTTAGAATTAATATGTGATGGTATTTAGACAGAACATTTCCAGGGAGATGGTTCAGATGGAGGGATCCAGTTGTATAGCCCCTACATTCACCTGACCTAACTCACCTGGGTTTCTTCCTGTGGAGACACTTGAAGGAGTACATGTATTCCACTCCACCGACACATGTGGAAGAACAGATAGCATGTATTCATGCTGATTTTGTAACTGTGAATGCAGTCATGTCGCAAAGAGTCCAGAGCTGTATGATACAGAGGGTCGCACGTCTGGACATGCTTTGAGCATCTGATCTGAGGACAACCGTTTTTTTTTTTTTTTTTTTTTTTTGAAGCGTCATGTGATCAATAATATGGAAATGTTTGTTGTCATTGGTTGCTAATGTGTTATATCTGAGCGGACATACTGCATGTAGTATAAATGACTAGTAGTTGTTATTTATCTGTGCAGCCATCTGTAGCATCTCGAAATGCACTTGTCATTTGCTTCAGATGTCTGATTTTTCTGACCATGCTTTTGTTGTTTGCCGTTAAAAAACGCTGTATTATGTAAATATCGGATACATATGGCTTAAGAAATGGTGTATACTACCTTATTATATAGCAGAATGAAATTTGCAATTAAAAACAAATACGCCTCGACCCAGAATCGAACCCTCGACCTCCTGGATGCTAAATGAAAACGCTATCCATTCTACCAACTGCACAGCTATTAGAGGTATTTACGGTACATGTGACTACAGTGTTGTCAGTTTGCGATCTTTAACCATCATTTACTGTTGGTAATATGTGTAGGGCGAAATTTTATGACAGACATTTTCGTATTGCTGGTATGTGAGGAATGGCACTACAAAGTTCGAATGCGCGAATTTTTCTTCGTCATGTGTGTGTGTGTGTGTGTGTGTGTGTGTGTGTGTGTATTTTCATCTCTGTTCTGCAAAACAACCTATCCAACCACGAGTGGAATATTTCAAGAACATTTTGATTTTTAATAACACGTGAAACTGTCTCTCCTTGTTACATAGTACCCCATGGGAAATATGTTTCAGTTTAAAACAAACTGACCAAAAATTATGCAGGTGTGATCTATCAGACGTGTATAAAAAGGAAAAAAGCTTAACTTCTACCAGTCTTTTTTGAGATTCACCACCATCAGAAAAAAGGCCATTTTTCGAGCAGTTGGGTTTTTTTCATTTTATGTGTACGAATAGCAAGACATTACTGCTGCTGATGACCAAATAGTTTTCTCAACAGTCCTACGCATTTTGGAAATATAATAGTACATTTAAAACATTTATTCAAAATGCAACCAAAACAGCACAGTATGGTTCAGCATGTCAAAATATTGTTGTAGTTTATGCAGATTAGTGCAGTTAATGATAGGTAACGACTATTTAAGGGAAAAAATAAACTTATGCCTTATTCGCAGAACACATATTAACACATGTGACTACCAAATTGTATTACGTTACCCCATCAAGAAACACGAAAAATGTATATTCCACAGAGTTTAATGCACTCTGCACATCGTATCTTGTGCGCCACTATGCGCTGGAAAATGTTTGTTCACACATCCCCAAGTATTCATACAATGCCAACTTTTTCTTCTTTCACGTATTTCTCTCTGTACCTGTAGCAACTACGGTAATTCTTCATTGCTTCTACGAATAAACAAATGGTAGTAACATTCGGTTGGTCCCCACTGCACGAATTGTCTATGTAGATATGATCTGCGTCCACAGATTTGCAGAAACCTCCAAGACCAGCTTCCAGGATTGCTCACATCTCATAGCGGCACATCACGCATATCTACTCCCCACACGCTATGATCTGTCTGCACACTGCACACATATCATGTGCACGGATCGCTGAATAGTTAACTAAAGCCCGGTCCACACGCAACGATCTGTCTGCGCAGACATCGGCGCAGATGTCTGTACATGCAAAAGATCGCTGCAAATGTGGTGTGTTCACACGACACAAACCCCAATCTACTACTCGCCCGCCATCTGTCGGTGTAGAAAAGAAATATCAGTGGCAAGCGACTACGCTCCCCGAAAACGTCAAAATTTAATTCAGTTATTTTGAAAAATAGAAATGGAGGAAGTTCTGTAGTGGTCTGCGTTCGCAACTTGTGTTGCAAAAAACATTCAGACCAACCGCAGGAAACAGAGAGAGCGGTCAAAATGGTGCAGACAGTGGCTGCTAAAGCGAAAGCAGTTTTGTCACGTAAATTTACTGCGAGAGTTGCAGGGCGAACCTGTTTTGTTTTACATAACCTCGTGTTCCATTTCCTCGCACATTGGCACTCCAATTTCATCTTCAATTTTACTCCTGCTTGGTCTTGGCGTTTCTTGATCACTAAGAAAGCCAAGTAGATAAAAATACCATAACGTTGTCTGGTATACTTGATCTGCTCCTACACCAGATCTTCTAGATTTCTAAACTTTGGATAACTCTTTTCGGTAAACAGTTCGCTAACAGACTAATTTACTTGACTTGCCTTCATGAACTCATCTTTCAGGAAAGCGTAAATAGCTTCACATGTGTTGGGTATTATTTCACTCAATGCTTGTTTCGATATTGCAGATGAAAATTCCAAATCATTGTAGCTCCTTCCTGTTGCTAGGAATCTTAATGTTACTGCCAGGCGTTCATGAGGAGAAATTTCCCTTCTCATACAAGTATTTTTCTCATAATATGAGGGGTTACATGCTTTAAGAGATAATTATAAGTTTCGACATCCATCCGCAAATAACTTCGCCAGTTCGCAACGAAATTATTTTTTTATTACCGTTTCTCTGTTTGCCGAGGCGCCAACTGCCCGCAATTTTTCAATTAGAGCATTGTATGCTGCTGTCTTTTTGTCTCGGTCACTATATTCTTTACTTTTAATCTTCCACAAACATGGGAACATCGGTGGTTTCTGTATATTTCAATGAATTCACTTACAAACTCTCGAGAACACTGACGAGTATCAGCCATTTTAATGCCCAGTGCACACAAATACAAACACTAGACTGAGCAAACAGCTGTTTCGCGCCAGATTTGCGACGATCTCCTGTCCACACGCTCCAACTTGTCTGCGCAGATGTGGTTTGAACCGACAGATTTGAGAGGTTTCGCTCAAACCTCCAACTCCAACTTCCAGGTTTGCACACACCTCAGGTTGGTGCAAATCTTCTGTTCACACGCAACGATCTGTCTGCGCAGATGTGATGTGCGCAGACATTTGCGCAGATAGATCGTTGCGTGTGGACGGGCCTTAAGGTGTCTCCGTCCGTCTCTGGCGATGTGCGACTCTACTTCAACACATTATCTTCTTTGATTAAATATGAAAATCTAAAGTTCATCAACTCCGTACCGGAAGACAAACCACTCGTGTGATACATAGCTAATGGTTATACGTAATAGTTGTGCATGTAGTTTTGGTGTCATTGTTCAATCACAGACGTACAAATTTTCGCGTATTTTATAATATTCCGGTTTCCCATAAGAGTCAAATCAAGCCTTTTTAGAAATCAGTACTGCAAAACAGATACTAATAGCGCTTTCGTGACGTCACGTGGTTTTGGCTCCCTTCCTCTCCTGTGTAGGTCAACGTGTGGTTGGGTTGTGGTGTATGACGGGTTTTTGCTTTAAATTGCACGTTTTTCGAATTTAGTTTGTTAATTCCTATGTAAAAAGAAGATTACTAATCTTCGAAAATGGCACGATACGTGCAAAGACCTGAGAACGCTCTTAAACGAGCTAATGGTAAGTGAATTTTTCGCAATATGGATGGCATGCCTTCTTTAAGTTCTTCGGCTGATTATGTTTAGAATGAACAATATTTCAAGACTTTGTTTTATTCCTTGTTTAAATATTCGTTCAATTCTATAATGATGCGGATGGAAGTATAGGAAGAAGTGAATAGCTGTCGTCAACAAGTATTTGACATTGCATGCTGCCGTTCTCATTAAAACGCTCATTTCCGAACTATATAAATCTGCGTTATTGATATTTTTCTTTTATATTCGTGACTAGATATATCTCCCCTCGAACCGCTTTTTTCACTGAGAGCGTTATATGTCTATCTCTTTTGTGAGCGTTTTTCCGGCAGATGGATGAGCTTCAGCAAATTTCGAAGAAATGGCATAATATTATGGATAGATCACAGCCTAATTTATTGGGATCGACCCGATTTAGACACAACTGACATACTTTCAGTGACACGAATACAAGAAGTTGTTTTTTTTATGATGCTAATGTGTGAATGAGATAGGTATTGCACCGTCATAAAATGTCATTTTTTAGAAAATAATTCAGCTATTTGCGCTCTACATCACTGTCTTCCAGTGCCTCATCATGTAACACAGATCCGTAACTAGTTGCAAATTCCTTTGAATCTTGTCGATATACAAAATATATGGATGTTTCTGTTTGGTAGGCCATTTGTTCATGCCCAGATTTCTCAGGAACATAAAAACTTCGGTCTCTAACTAAAGGCAGGGAACTTTCACATATGACCTTTCTTGTTAGTACATTTTTTTTTAATTTTAAAGTATATTTCAAATGTACTGCATAACCTGTCAGATACAGTAAAGT
Organism: Schistocerca piceifrons; assembly: GCF_021461385.2. Lineage (NCBI taxonomy): Eukaryota > Metazoa > Arthropoda > Insecta > Orthoptera > Acrididae > Schistocerca > Schistocerca piceifrons. The sequence goes on from NC_060140.1 coordinate 106,167,791, forward strand.
GCGTTTCTAGTAGGAGTTTTGAAAGTTTTTAATTCCTGCCATTGCCTGTGTAATGAAGGAAGATTAGTGTTTAACATGCCACTGACATCGAGGTCATTAGAGACGGCAGTGCAGTTAAAGAACAGAAATTTATAGCAAGGCAGAGTTATGGAGAATGTTCATTCCATAGTATTGTTTCTCTTGCTATATTCTTAAAAATAAGATTGAACACGTGGATGCCTTCCTAAAAGTAGTTAAGTTTCATTTTCTTATTTACTGCTTCGTTTTAGTTACAGCTATATTTTTTTCGTTGTCTAATTATTCTTCCTGGCTCATTTGGAAGTACAGTGAGCCTACTAGAAACAGTTCTGAAATTGAACAATATTTATAAGTAAGTGTTTAATGTATAGACTTCTTACTGTGCGCAAAAAGTATAGGCAAGTGCCCAGTTATCTATATCGTAATTGATATGAAAGGTAGGATATATATTGAGAATGGAATACTAAATGAAACAAATATTTATCCAGATCACGAAAGAAGGTGAAATATTTGAGAAGTAGAAAAGAATCTTTAAATTTCACACATGTTAATGTATATTTACTTTGAAAGTGATCCCATACTAAAGGGTCACTTTTGCTGATAACATGCAAGATATGCATTAAATCCCATCTTAGGAACAGTACATTTTTATGATGTTGCTGAAGTAAGAAAAGTACTGGCCTTCATTGTTGTTGAGCAACATAATTGATGAAATTTTTGTGTGTTTACCCTACCTGTATAACTGCTTATCTGATGGCTTCCAGGGGAGCAACAGAAATTTGATTTTCAGTATTTCGTATAATTATTGATTGAATTTGAAATGAGGTTTAACACAGTTAAAAAAAAAAATATATTATTAGAATTGGTGTACATGTCTTAGAGCAGTATAACTGACTATACACAATTTCTGTAGGTTAATTTCATCCACTATTTTAGAATGAGAGCACTTGGTGACTTGCAACAAACTTGCAAATTTTTATGAATCTTATTTCTTGTTGAACAGAGAAAAAGTTTCATTTATTGTATTTTCACTGTTCATCCAGTAAAATTGCCACATGAAGCATGACATTTTAATTTAATACATTTTACAACTTACTCTTTTTGCAGACAGTGTCCACATATACTCTTGAATGTGGCTGCAAAATTGTATCATTGTACAACACACAGTTCAGGAAACATATCACAAACATTGAGATGAGTGAAAAACTAACATTTGTGTAAAACAGAGTGCAAATTACCCAGACTGTACACATCCAGTGTTTGATAGAGCACTTAGTGACTTTGAACAAAGTTTAAACACAATTTCAAAGCTTTTTTTTTTACACTTTTCCTCATTTGTATGCTTAACTTCAGATATTCAACACATTAATTTGTTTATGAAGTAATCAGAAATTTGGTGGTCTTTTGTACATGGGAATTAGATTCCTTAAAGATTATGTGATTTACTGTTGTTAATAGAAATCAGCATGTGTATATCAGCAGTGTGCACTGGACTTCACGTGTTTTATTTTTGGTGCTAAATCATTGAATATGTTGTGAGGGGATGGGGGCATGTTATCGACAAAAATCTGCGCAGTGTTACAAAGAGCTTGCTTTTAGGAGGGCACCTATTTGAATCCTATTTCGACCATTTTGGTTTTGTAGGTTCCCCAAAATCATTTCAGACAAATGCCAGACTGGTTCCCACAAAAAGGACATATGATTGATTTCTTGCCTCAATCCGTATAATGAGCCATCTCTAACAGTTTCGTCATCAATGAGTTATAAGTCCTGACTGTATGTTATGCAGAAGAAAAAAATTGGCTGCTTCAGTGTCAAATAAGATATTGACTCTTGTTATATATTGCTCACATTCATCATTTGTCATATATTTCAAAAGTTACCAATATGGGGATTACGGAAGTATCAGATTCCAGCCATCTGCTTTGACCCATGATGTCATCAGTATGGTGGAAGTGGCTATTCTAAGCGTCTCCAATATGGCACCTATGATGTAACTACATACTCACGGCAACAAACACAAAAATACATATAAGTGAGACAATAACATATCCCTCCAAAAATACAATCAAACTAAAGAGGCAGCTGCTGGAAATTGGGGGGTTTTAGGGGGGGGGGGGGCAAGCTAAATATAACAGTAAAAAAAAAGACACCACAATCCCAAAACACAAAATGACGAACAAAAAACTTACAAAATCTACAGGAATCGGACACTTCTCTTGATCTATATAGGTCAACCGCTGCTGCTGATACCAAAACACCAACATCTACAGCAAATACTACAAAAATTGGAATCAGGCATTTCCCTTGACGACAGCTGATGATGCCAAATCACCAATACCTACATAGGAAACTACGAAAATTGGAATCGGTCATTTCCCTTGACCTATATAGGTCAACCATAACTATTGATATGAAAAACCACCACCTACAACTACAAAAAACAAAACCAAAACACCTCAAAAATTAGATAGAGAGAGAGGGGGGGGGCAATCACAAGAAGACGTCTACAAATACAACCAACTCAAACTTTGCGTCGTAATGACGTCACATGCCTCAACACCCTTACGTCATGGGTCAAAGCAGACGTTGGAATCGGACACTTCCGTTGACACCAAATGTGTCAGCAATACAAGCTGTCAGCTTTGACTAGTGATGTCAGAAACGTAGGAGCTGTCAGTGTGATTCTATTGATTCACTACTTGAACTCGTCACTAACTGCTTTTGATATCTTACATGTTGATGTTCCCACCCCAAAATAAATATATTGGCTTGAAGCCTAACCTAGACCTGACCAACACTACAGGTTAGTCGCCACTGTGTCTTAATTCCAACCGAGTGAGGTGGCGCAGTGGTTAGCACACTGGACTCGCATTCGGGAGGACGACGGTTCAATCCCGTCTCCAGCCATCCCGATTTAGGTTATCCGTGATTTCCCTTAATCGTTTCAGGCAAATGCCGGGATGGTTCCTTTGAAAGGGCACAGCCGATTTCCTTCCCAATCCTTCCCTAACCCGAGCTTGCGCTCCGTCTCTAATGACCTCGTTGTCGACGGGACGTTAAACACTAACCACCACCACCACCACCACCACCACCACTTAATTCTAAATATGTGCTGCCAAAATTAATGTGCCATTCAAAGCCAAACAGTCAACATCACAAATCCTATTGACCAGTTTCATGTGTGAAAATAGTTGAGCCACTTTCTAGTACATGAAAGTTAACCCAACTGCAGGAAAGACAAGGCAGCAGTTGTCTGTAGGCAAAGTAAAGAGTGAGCAGTTGTAGTTTTTGAAAAGGGGGAGGGGAGGAGGAGGAGGGCAGCTTTCCTGGAAGTATGCCCAGCAGGATGACTAAGAATCAATTTCCCATCTAGAAGTGCAGTGCTGAATGGGGAAATTTACATAGATTCGGATTACATTTATTTCTGAACATTAGTTGTGTTAATAATTCTTGTGTTGCATGTGATATTAACACATTTGGTGAAAAATACTCTCCCTAAGTGTCTCTGCGCACTGTGTAGTTGAGGTTCCCTCCATATTGATAATGCATAAAACTTCGTATTAGTAAAAAAAAAGTATTGTAAAATTCTCTTTTTTACAGAATTTATTGAAGTGGGAAAGCCAGCAAGGGCGCTAGATACTTTATATGAAGTTTTTCGCAATAAAAAATGGGCATACAATTGGAGCGAGAGTGTCCTGGAACCAATCATGTTCAAATATTTGGACCTGTGTGTCGAGCTGAAGAAATCGCACATTGCAAAGGAAGGGTTATTCCAGTACCGAAACATGTTCCAGTCGGTAAGTGTTGTGTTCTCTAATAGCTTTTATATACTTATGTGTATGGTAATGAAATACAACTCAGAATTTACTGTATTTCAGTCTCATTCTGCCATTGGCATGAAAATTATATAATGTGTTTAATTACGAAAACATATACACACATGAAAATCAGTTGTTACTCATTGTGAAAGTTCTTGTTACTTTTGTAAATACAGCTGTAAAAAAATTGAACGCAAGGAGAGCTAATGCAGAAAAGGTAAAATATAATTGTGATGGAAGGGAAGGGCTGATATTTAAAATTTCTCATAATATTGTAAAAAAATAACTTTTGGAATAAATGCAGAGTCAGGCCCTGTTTCTAAATTTAGATTGTTATGTGTAGTTTTATAATTATTTTAAGTGGGCCATCACAAATCCCACTGTACTCATCATCATCCAAATAGAAGGGTGTGTATCAACAGTAAAATGTTGTTGTTGTTGTTGTTGTTGTTGTGGTCTTCAGTCCTGAGACTGGTTTGATGCAGCTCTCCATGCTAGTCTATCCTGTGCAAGCTCCTTCATCTCCCAGTACCTACTGCAACCTACATCCTTCTGAATCTGCTTAGTGTATTCATCTCTTGGTCTCCCTCTACGATTTTTACCCTCCACGTTGCCCTCCAATACTAAATTTGTGATCCCTTGATGCCTCAGGACATGTCCTACCAACCGATCTCTTCTTCTAGTCAAGTTGTGCCACAAACTTCTCTTCACCCCATTCCTATTCAATACCTCCTCATTAGTTACATGATCTACCCACCTTACCTTCAACATTTTTCTGTAGCACCACATTTCGAAAGCTTCTATTCTCTTCTTGTTCAAACTATTTATCGTCCATGTTTCACTTCCATACATGGCTACACTCCATACAAATACTTTCAGAACGACTTCCTGACACTTAAATCTGTACTCGATGTTAACAAATTTCTCTTCTTCAGAAACGCCTTCCTTGCCATTGCCAGTCTACATATTATATCCTCTCTACTTCGACCATCATCAGTTATTTTGCTCCCCAAATAGCAAAACTCCTTCACTACTTTAAGTGTCTCATTTCCTAATCTAATTCCCTCAGGATCATCCGACTTAATGTGACTACATTCCATTATCCTCGTTTTACTTTTGTTGATGTTCATCTTATACCCTCCTTTCAAGACACTGTCCATTCCGGTCAACTGCTCTTCCAAGTCCATTGCTGTCTCTGACAGAATTACAATGTCATCGGCGAACCTCAAAGTTTTTATTTCTTCTCCCTAGATTTTAGTACCTACTCCAAATTTTTCTTTTGTTTCTTTTACTGCTTGCTCAATATACAGATTGAATAACATCGGGGAGAGGCTACAACCCTGTCTCACTCCCTTCCCAACCACTGCTTCCCTTTCATGACCCTCAACTCTTGTAACTGCCATCTGTTTTCTGTACAAATTGTAAATAGCCTTTCGCTCCCTGTGTTTTACCCCTGCCACCTTTAGAATTTGAAAGAGAGTATTCCAGTCAACATTGTCAAAAACTTTCTCTAAGTCTACAAATGCTAGAAACGTAGGTTTGCCTTTCCTTAATCTTTCTTCTAAGATAAGTCATAAGGTCAGTATTGCCTCACGTGTTCCAACATTTCTACGGAATCCAAACTGATCTTCCCTGAGGTCGGCTTCTACCAGTTTTTCCATTCGTCTGTAAATAATTCGCGTTAGTATTTTGCAGCTGTGACTTATTAAACTGATAGTTCAGTAATTTTCACATCTGTCAACACCTGCTTTCTTTGGGATTGGAATTATTATATTCTTCTTGAAGTCTGAGGGTATTTCGCCTGTCTCGTACATCTTGCTCACCAGATGGTAGAGTTTTGTCAGGACTGGCTCTCCCAAGGCCGTCAGTAGTTCTAATGGAATGTTGTCTACTCCTGGGGCCTTGTTTTGACTTAGGTCTTTCAGTGCTCTGTCAAACTCATCACGCAGTATCGTATCTCCCGTTTCATCTTCATCTACATCCTCTTCCATTTCCATAATATTGTCCTCAAGTACATCACCCTTGTATAGACCCTCTATATACTCCTTCCACCTTTCTGCTTTCCCCTCTTTGCTTAGAACTGGATTTCCATCTGAGCTCTTGATATTCATACAAGTGGCTCTCCTTTCTCCAAAGGTCTCTTCAATTTTCCTGTAGGCTGTATCTATCTTACCCCTAGTGAGATAAGCCTCTACATCCTTACATTTGTCCTCTAGCCATGCCTGCTTAGCCATTTTGCACTTCCTGTCAATCTCATTTTTGAGAAGTTTGTATTCCTTTTTGTTTGCTTCATTTACTGCATTTTTATATTTTCGCCTTCCATCCATTAAATTCAATATTTCTTCTATTACCCAAGGATTTCTACCAGCCCTCGTCTTTTTACCTAGTTGATCCTCTGCTGCCTTCACTACTTCATCCCTCAGAGCTACCCATTCTTCTTCTACTGTATTTCTTTCCCCCATTCCTGTCAATTGTTCACTTATGGTGTCCCTGAAACTCTGTACAACCTCTGGTTTAGTCAGTTTATCCAGGTCCCATCTCCTTAAATTCCCACCTTTTTGCAACTTCTTCAGTTTTAATCTACAGTTCATAACTAATAGATTGTGGTCAGTCCACATCTGCCCCTGGAAATGTCTTACAATTTAAAACCTGGTTCCTAAATCTCTGTCTTACCATTATATAATCTATCTGATACCTTTTAGTATCTCCAGGATTCTTCCATGTGTACAACCTTCTTTTATGATTCTTGAACCAAGTGTTTGCTATGATTAAGTTATGCTCCGTGCAAAATTTTACCAGACGGCTTCCTCTTTCATTTCTTAGCTCCAATCCATATTCACCTACTGTGTTTCCTTCTCTCCCTTTTCCTACTGTCGAATTCCAGTCACCCATGACTATTAAATTTTCGTCTCCCTTCACTACCTGAATAATTTCTTTTATCTCATCATACATTTCTTCAGTTTCTTCGTCATCTGCAGAGCTAGTTGGCATATAAACTTGTACTACTGTAGTAGGCATGGGCTTCGTGTCTATCTTGGCCACAATAATGCGTTCACTATGCTGTTGGTAGTATCTTACCCGCACTCCTATTTTTTATTCATTATTAAACCTACTCCTGCATTACCCCTACCATAGCACACTGGTCAGTAAAATGGCAAGATAATAAGCCACTTACAGTTTTGTCAGCTGTTCACCACCCGAAGATATGAGATCAATCACAAGGAAAATACTGCCCAACATCCATAGCAGAGTACACATCTACACTGGTTTGATCAATAGCAGTGGAGGAAAATGTAACCAGCTTTCTTTTCACCTTAATGGTGTAAGGCAGCTTTTCACTTGGAGAAATAGAGGAGGACAAGTCGAGAACTCTTCAGAAAAAGCAAACCACGAATTTTCCAATTTCATATCAAATAAAGAAAAAAATAATAAGATTACAGAACTGAATGAAATAAATAAATGTAACAATGTAGACACAAGTATGAACAAATGGCGCATAGAAATTCTCTACACACATTGGTTGTAAGGCAAAATCTCTAAACGAATTTAAAAGCCTTTTTTTTCTATGGATATGTGCACAAATCTGTTCATTTGTAGCAAACAATGTAAAAAAGACTACAAGTACCTTTACTGAGTTTATCAATTGCAGACAGGGAAGAAGTACATAAGACTGCCAAAACATAAGACAGTTAATGCGCAACTGATATGATTAAACAATATCTTGTGAATTAGGTGCCAAACAGTGAGCCTGTTGGTTCCAAACTGCTGATACCTTCAACACTAGATTGCACCACATTACAGATCTGTCATTCATATCCTTGTGAACCTAGGGAAAGAAATTTGTATGTGGGACACACATAGCGCACTGGTCAAGAAAGGGCTAAGTCTATCCTGCAGAGCGGTGACATAGTGTTACAGGAGATAGAAGTGATCTACCTGTATTATTTAACAAATATAAGTTCTGACCTCAGTTGTTATGTTGTAATTGGTAGTTTCGTCCAAATTAAATCATCTCCATACCTAAAACCAAAATACAAGATGATGGTTGCTGCAACCAATATCAAATGGTGCACCTCTTTACAACCAGTGATGTGCATCAGCCAACACTGGTAATAGCTAATTATCAGCCTTTTAGTTTTTGATTTGGAGATGGGATAATTAGGCTGTTTTGTTCATAGAATATGACAAGCATGTTCTGTGGTCAGAGTCTACAGTTACTGTAATAGGTGTAAGTCAGATGAATAAGTGTGCTAGGAATGATATAAACCATTGTGTGGAGTAGTTAAAGTAGATAACAAACAAAGTTAAAGTATATTGAAAGGGAGGAACTGTCAAATTTTATGGCCCAAGATAGGAAAAATGAAAATATAGCCATGCTTTCTCTGTACAGAACTCTAAATTGTGACATTTTAATGTGGTTTAGGATCCAATTCTACATCACAAAACTGTCATTTGTAAAAGTCTGCTGGGATTCGTTATACTTCTGTTGAGTCTTGTACGTTAAACTATTCTTGCAGATTCCGTAGTTAAAGGAAACATCTCATGTGTAAAAAGACCCTTATTTACTGAAGAATGTACCCAGTTTGCGACCTACTTCCCAATTGGGGTTACCACTATAGTAGTCAGCAGTGTAGTTTACTGTTATGGAACCCATAAGCTATATCCTCAGTTGAAACCCACCTAGTCTCATGAAGCCAAGAGAGAGTTGTGTGAGTAAATGAGCAATTCAACAGACTGTTTCTCTTTAGCAGCGTCTCAGATAGTTTGCATTATTTTATCCATTGGTAAATAACATGATTTTGACTTAAAAGGTTAATTCTATTTCATTTGGAATTCCACATCATGTGTGTGGCTTTCAACACTAAAAAAAATGGGATGTCAAACTCCATCAGTGTCTGTAGTACTTTATCAGTCTGTGCGACTTCCATTGTCTCACAGCAGTGCTTAGCAATCCTTCGTGGAATTCACAGGAACATGATCCACAAATACAGGGTGAGGCAGGGAAGTACGCTTGCTTTCGAAATGACGTTGTGAAGGGAGGGAAGGTATTGGCAGAGTTGAGATGGTCCCTAACGATGCAATAGCAGTGGAAGTTTTCCCTTAGTGCCATTGCAGTTGCAAACCTGCCTTGGTTGAATGAACCATATGCTTTCGCTGTCGAAATGTCCTTTTCCCCAAAACCAATCTATTGTCTCAATGCAGCATGCAGTGCATACTCATCATGTCTGTTGTTTGTGGTGTAGTGACTAGCGTTGTTGCCTCTTGATCACAGGTTTGACTACTGACAGGGTTGGGGATTTTCTCCACCTGGGTCTGGGAGTTTGTGTTGTCCTCATCATTCCATCATCATTCATGAAAGTGGAGAGATTGGACTGTGTAAAGATTGGGAATTTGTACGGGCACCGATAACTGCGCAGTTGAGTGCCTCACAGACCGAACGTCGCCATCATACTCGTCATCAAATTCCCCCCTTGAAATGCTTTTAGGAGGTTGATTTGGCAATCTCCAAAGCATTCTGCTTTCAAGCAAGTATCCACCTAGCACTTTCTAATTGTACTGTGTATCAGATTTTCTACGAAGACCTTCACTTCAACACGTACAAGATGGTCATTGTTCAGGAACTATCACAATGATACTGACAAAATTGATTACAGGCTTGTGAAATGTTGATTCCAAACTTTGCTCAAGATGCCCATGATTTTTGTGATGAATTGCACTTCCATGTTTTTGGGTGTGTTAACAAGCAGAATATGCATCATTGGAGTGGTGAGAACCCTAGGGCAATTCACAAGGGCACTCTACACGGTGAGGAAATGAGTTTGGTGTGCAATCAGTGGTGAAAACATCATTGGGTCTTACTTTTTGATGACAATGACCGTGCTTCACCATCCATTCTGAGTGTTATGTCAACATAATCCAACAATTTGTTTGAGCCACCATTTCAGCAGATGGATTTGGGACTAATGTTGTTTCAGCAGGATGGTGCCATGGTGCACACTGTTAGAAATTCTATTACTTTGTTGAGGAAAATCTGCCCTGGTTGCTTTCTCTCTCCATATGGTGACATTCCATTCCATGGTCTGCACCGCTCACCATTTTTAACTTCATATGACTATTTTTTATGGGGCTACCTCCAGAGAGATTTATAAACGTCAACCCAGGTCCCTACGGATCTCGAAGCGTGCAATATGCCTTGAAGTAGGCCTCATTCCGAAATCATTGCTTTAAAAAGTTACTTGGAACTTCAGAAACTGGCTGCATCAGTGTATTAACAGTGAGGTACATAATTTGCAAGGCTTGTTGTTTGACACCTCACAAAATTCATTTATAGTTGTACCCTACGGATTTCAATGTATAATTTTGCTCCATAATGGCTTTTTATTAATTAATACACTGCCCCACCCTGTATATTGATGAAGTGTGTATTTTGCTTGATTCTAATTCTAATCGCATAAAGACTTCCTTTTGCCAGTGTTCTACTCACTTTTTTTATACCTGGCTTTACCTAGAGAGAACACCTTAAAAAACTGTAAGTTGTGATAACTAGCTCTAAATTTTCTATACTTACCTTTAATAACAGTTGTGGGGTTAATAAATGTAAAGAGAATAGCAATATCAGTGGTTTTAGTTGTTGTGATGTATCTGCTGATCTTTAGCTTGAATAATTTTCTGCAGTATCTAGTTTGCAAATACGTTATTGACTTAAGTTTTCTAGTTCTCCTCTCGCATGTCTTACACCAAGATAGCTGTGAAAGTGTGCATAAAAGTTTTCGTGCTTTGTTAATCTTTTTCACAGTTTGTAATTATTGGCATAATTACTGTGACAGCTATGATATTATGTTTTATAACTATTGCTTGGGACTGTAGGAGTAATATTTATTTCTGCAATCTCTTGTGAGTTCCATGAAGTTGTAATGTACTCAGTCCTAGCTAGTCTTTCATTCCTTATTCACAATTTTGATGAAACTCTTTACTTCATAGCAACCCATAAGCCACCTCTGTACCCACAAAGGTGGGGCAGTGGCTAAAGTACTGGACTCTCATCAGAGAGGAACAGGATTCCAATCCCCTTTCAGCCTTGTAGATGAAAGCTTTCTGTAGTTTCCCTTTGAATGCCGGGATGGGTCCTCTGAAAAGGACATTGCCAATTTTTCTTTCGTGCAGTGTCCTTCTGCAGTTGGAGCTCATGTTCTGGCTGTAATGACCTCATTGATGTGCTGTAAATTTGTGCTTACTGTAATATTTTCTTTTCAGGTAAATGTTTCTTCACTAGAGAATGTGATTCGCGGATATTTGAGAACAGCTGAGGAGAGAACAGAATCAGCTCGTGAGCAGTCACAACAAGCTGTGGTAGACATTGATGATCTTGATATGTTGGCTACACCGGAGAGCATACTCCTAAGGTAATACTACTGTGTGAATCTGTAGCCACAAAATGAAATTTTTTTTCATTAACTGCCTGTTCTATAGACCACTTTCATGCTAAGTATTAAGATGTAAATTCACCTGTAAAATAAGAGGGTTGATTCAAAAGTAGGGTAGGATTCCCAAAGCGGTAGATCCTCTAGGAGAGGTGTTTGGCAAAACCCAGCAACAGTGCCGTGCACAGCAACTGGCCCCACTCTCCATCCCTACCTTCCTTGCTTCTCTCCGCCATTCACTATTCGCCTAGCAATCGTCTACAGTGAGAATTTTTATTGTCACTACTGCCGAGTGTGGAAGCTGTGCAGTTAACAGGTTTTTAAACATATTCAACTGTGCGAAGTTTATGCCAAAAAGTGTGTGGGCATTCAACATGTCTGCAAATGGTGTAGGGTGTGCATTACCGGCCACGTGGACTTCCACAGTTATGATTTGAGTGGAAGACCATTCATTTCAGACGAGACCACTGAAAAGGTCGAGAGAAAAATGCTCGAAAATTGAAGGGTAACGATCTATCGAGCTTAGTTGAGAGAATTTTGTCTGAAAAGTTGGCATATCACAAGGTTTGCATGTGATGCATCCAACAAATGCTTGCAGAAGACCTCAAGCAGCAATGTGTTGACTGTGTCAGTTTCTCAAACAGTTTGGAGACGAGGACAGAATTGTTGGAATCTGTCGTTATGGGCACCAAAATGTAGCTGTTTCATTTCACACCCGAAACTTAACAACAGCGTGGTTCCACCCATAATCACATAAGCTGAAAAATTTTAAACAAAAGCAGTCTGCTGGCAGAGTGATAGCTATTGTGTTTTGGGACTGTAAGGGATATTGCTGAATGACTTCATCTCCTGGAATGATGATAACCTGAGACAGGTTTGTGATGTGCCAAGAGAACTCTGATGTGTGATTCAGAGCCACTATAGAGGAAAATTGAACAAAGCATTGATGCTGCCTCATAACACCACTCAAACCTTCATCTGTAATCAAACTCAGGATCTCCTGATAAGTTTTGGCTGGACCGTCATTCTCCCCCACCCCTCCTCGTACAGTCTGGACGCAGCCCCTAGTGATTATCACTTAATCCTGAAATTCATGAAACATTTGGGTGGGCTACACTTCCAAACTGATGATGAAGTCAAATGGGTTGCTGGCAAGTTTTGCAACATGTTGATAAAATAGTTGGAGCACTGTCTCCAAAAATGCCTGAATAGAAACGGCTATTATATAGAGAAATATATTAATGTTTAAGCATTAAATCAATGTAAATGGCTCTGAAAATAACCAGTGCTTTCTGTTTTTAGAAAAATAGGGAAACCCTACCTTTAAATTGACACTCATATTTACGTGGCTATATATTTTATATGCCATTATGTGCCGTCATTTACAGTTACGTAATTAGGTACTAACGACTCTTCTACAAATGTGATAAACAAGTAAAAGTTATTTAACTTTTGTATTTCAAGAGTGGGTAAGTGAAGAACAAATGTTTGCTCTTAAGTGGTTTTGTGGAGAAATATTGGTGCCAGTCCCTGTGATTGCAAGAATATGCGCCAATAGCTGGTTGTAAGTAACCAGTGAGGGACAGCTGAATGTAAAGGAGTATCTGGTAGCAGCAATATGAAGCAGTTCTATTGAATTCTGATGATGTACACCTTGAATGTGTAATGTATTTGCAAAACAGTAGTCAGTAATGTGCAGCAGCTACTGCATTAGTGTGAAAAACAATTGTGGTGGCATTAGTTTAATGTAAACTCTTTTGTCTGATTCTAACCATAACCTTGGGCTATGTGGTGACTTCAGTCTGTGGTAGCAATAACTGTTGTGATAAACAAACAAAGTGGTAACAGATGATTATGGAAAGAGAAATAGCAAAGAGAAGGCTGAGAGACAGATGGCTAAAGGAGTGGAAGAAACATTTGGGAAAGACCCTGCCAGTGATGGGAAACTTTACATAATGAAATGAAGATGAGGACGATGATGCAACTTCATTTATTGGGATTGTAAACTGTGGGAGCGGCTAACATGTTAAGGTAACTGTCATATATTCCGTCACAATGGTTTGTACTGTTGAATGAGCTTCTAATTGCTGACCAAACACCCTTATGATATAAACAGCTATGTAGATTTTAAATGTAACTGTGTTTTGCAACGCCCATGCATGTAAAACCAGGTAAGACCAGAAACGCGCTGAAATTATTATTTTGCGTGGATAAATGTGTCTTTATATTGATAAGAAGTATGACTTTCCCAGTGAGGTAAAACCAGAAAAAGTATTTTTAATTATCCTACCCTTGTGCCTCAGAACACCCATCTCCGTGCCACTTTGTTGCCTCAGGCAAACCTCTTTTTTTCTTCAAGTTATGACTCTCCTCTAAATGGCCATATCCACTGAATTTCATTTGTATACAAACATCTATACTAAGTTGGCTCCAGTTAACATCATTAGGTTTTCATATAAATCTCTTTTGTAGCTAAAAACCATTCCTGCTCCTGTACACCGAGAGGTTATCATCTTTGTAATGTTTACCATCCTTATTTTGCTGCTAGAAAATCACACCCTCTTCCGTGCAGAATTCTTTGAATAATATTCGCTTTTAGTATCTTCATATTGTGCAATTGGTAACATTCGTGCTAACATAGAGACTCATGTCTTCATTTCCCTTTCCACATTTCTGCTCCTTTGTAATCAATGCATGCAGCAAACACCAATATGTTATGTTGTTTTTCAGCTATAGATCACTTCAAAAGCTCCATTTCATCATATTATTGGTGGCAATAAAATGTTTCACTTTTCTCATCTCTCATTAAGTACTTAGGCCTACAACCATTGTTCTGTTACATATGTCAGTATTGTCTTCAACATAGCACCTGAATATGAATATTCAAATATGAATAATTATTTTGTTGCCATTTTGCTTCTCTATTCTTGCACAGCACTCTCCTTCCCATGCTTTATTTGTATCTGTATTTCTCAGGCTCTCAGTGCATCTCAGCAATTTTAGAACTATATAATCATTTTAATGACTTCATTTGTCAATGTTTTTGTTTCACTGTTTTGTTTCTTTTATGTTCTATTGTGTCCTTTTTGAGCTGTCAACTGTTTTGATATTCTGGCATTTGAGTATGGTATGTTAATTCATCACAGCCTTTAATTTAAAACTTATTTTAATTCAGTAGGACAGTTCTGGTAGAATGTAATTAATTTAGGAGTAAAGGACACCATTTGGTGAATATCACTAGCATTGAATTGTTGACAGGCGCACACAAAAGAGAAAGAACTTGCTGGTTTTTGGGATAAATCCTTTGTTGAGCCGCCCCCCCTCCCTTTTCGCCCCCCCCCCCCCCCCCACACACACACACAAAACCTCCTTGTTCCCCTACATTGTGCCATCTGGGTACACAGTGACGAGCTTGCATTTCAGCAGGTCGACTATGCTGGGATGGATAGGAGGATAGAGGGGTAAGAGGCAGGAAGACTTGTTAGGTTCGGTAGGTAGTGGTGCGGAAGGAGGCAGTGGGTTTGCTGGGTAAGAATGCCTGGGGGATGGGGTAGCAGACGCACAGGCTACCGTATTTACTCGAATCTAAGCCTCACCTGAAAAATGAGACTCGAAATAAAGGAAAACAAAAATTCCCCAATCTAAGCCGCACTTGAAATTTGAGAGAGAAATTAAATTCAAGGGGAGAGAAGGTTTTAGGCCGCACCTCCAAATCGAAACAAAGTTTGTCCATTGTAATATGAGACACAATTTAGGTCGAATGAACGACGATACAGCTACAGTAGTTTGGTTCGAGTCGTAAGCTTAGCAGTTTACAGAATGAGATTTTCACTCTGCAGCGGAGTGTGCGCTTATATGAAACTTCCTGGCAGATTAAAACTGTGTGCCCGACCGAGACTCGAACTCGGGACCTTTGCCTTTCGCGTTTGGAAGGTAGGAGACAAGGTACTGGCAGAAGTAAAGCTGTGAGTACCGGGCGTGAGTCATGCTTCGGTAGCTCAGTTGGTAGAGCACTTGCCCGCGAAAGGCAATGGTCCCGAGTTCGAGTCTCGGTCAGGCACACAGTTTTAATCTGCCAGGAAGTTTCTTAGCAGTTTAGCTTTACCAGGTAGCCACTGCTATGCGTCAGGCGCTCTGTTGTTATTTATACGGGTACCCTTCCTTTTTCACATGCTTCGTCTGGTTTGAATCAATTGCTTATTTTGCTTTGATCTGATAAGTGCGTTTTCTTTGTTATAGGTGTTTGTCACTCTAAGCTGAAAATGCATTACTGTTCTGTGTCATGCATTGGTTGTCGCATTCTGATAGTGCATGTTCACGGCCTGTCGCCGCTCGCGGCATGGCTTGCTTTTGTGCGCGCTACCGCCGCTTACAATTAAAAAAAAAAGAGGAATCGTCTCATTAGCGAAACAATGGCAAGAGACTGCTATTTGTTGTTACTTACGCTGCTGCTTTCTTTGATAATGATCAACAAGAACCAAATAATAGACTGCGTATAATAGAACATGTTCTGAACGAGAGTCAGGCGAAAATTTTTCTCCGTTTGAAAATCTTTGCGGCCGCTTCTTTTTAGTACAACAAATTCTGCACAGAAATTAGTCATCTTAGATTTAAAAATCTAGTCAGTTGCCGTGCTTCGTTTCTGACTGTATCACTATTAGGCATAAGAATAATACGAATATAAACATGACACAATACATATATTCTTCCGCGTTTGCTGTTGTCTCACTCTAGTTCCGTAGTTTATTAGGCAACAGGATTTAAATGAGATAGTAGCAAACACGAAAGAATACATGGCAAAATGTTTATATTCGTATTGTTCTTATGGTGAAGAGAATACTGCATGTGATTCACATTTCATCAGGTTCCGATTAGCAACCATGTCTTCTCACAGGTAGAAAAAAATTCAGAACGTAGAGTTGGCCATATTGACAAACATCCCAAACAATCTTGCCAGTCGGATTTTCGTAGTATATTGAAATTCTGCTACATTCAAAGATGAACAATACGGAATTTGTATTTACTTCGTTGGATAATGTATGGAAATGAAAATGCAGTGGTCGAAACTCGGGGCGGAGGAAAAAAAGCTCGTCTTCCACCTTTTTTTTTTTTTTTTTTTTTTTTAATTTATTTACTGACGCAGAGGTTTTGGCGCCAGTATTTATCTTTGTGCCTACAAAGCATGCCTGTGTAGTGCTACATATATTCGATGGCAGAAGTTAGTTGTGGAGGCACCTACCTACATTTTTCAGAACTTCCACTTGCTTTGCACTCGATTCTAAGCCGCAGGCGGTTTTTTGGATTACAAAAACCAGAAAAAAAGTGCGGCTTAGATTTGAGTAAATACGGTAGGTGTGTGATGCACGTGTACTAGAGCTGGGGGGTGGGGGGGTTTCACTATGGAGGTGCTGTGGATAAGTGGATTGGGATGGAGTGACAAGACAGGGGAAGGGGAAAACTGTTGGGTGGAGGGTTAGGGAGCAGTGGGTTAACAGAGACTGAGGCCGGGAGGGTCATGGAAGAGAAGGTTGTATTGCTGTCATTTGTGTGGTTCAGAAAAGCTGGTGGTGGAGGGTTAGATCCGACTGGCATGAGTTATGAGATAGCAATTGAAGTTGAATATGTTGTGCCCAGCTGTATGTTGCCCCATTCTGTAGTCAACTACGTCCTTGGTCACTGTTTGGTGATGGCATTCATTCTGATGGACAGCTGGTTCACTCTCATACTGACAAAAAGCTGTGCAGTGATTGCAGCAGAGTTGGTATATGATATGGCTGCTTTCATGGCCAAGTATAAGCCTGCAACAAGACTAGAATGGGAAATTCATCTTACCCAACACAACGCACCCTCCACCCTAGTCCATTGCTGAATGCAGTCCCGGGACTCTGTGTGTGTGTGTGTGTGTGTGTGTGTGTGTGTGTGTGTGTGTGTGCGCGCGCTCTAGATAGGATTTATTGCAAAAGCTAGCAAGTTTTCACTGTATTTCGTGTGTATCTGTTGATGACTCAATGCTTCTGCTATTCAGTTACTGCTCTTCGTTACTTCTATATTTACATTTTTGTCCTGATCCTTTATCTTTTGTTGACTTATATTTTCTCTTTCTGTAGTAACTACAGGGAAATTACTATAATTTGCAACACTACTGTGTCTAGTGATTATGGCATGTACCTACCAATCCTGAGTCATGTTGTCTGATTCTCAAGCAGTTATTTGTAACATAAAAGCCTTCTTCTTCTTTTAAATCTGGTTAAAGATCAAATAGTTTTATAATTTATCTTCTGTGCCTTTCTCCAGGTATTGATTTCATCAGTTGTTAGCTAGATTCTTCTTGCTCTGCGGATAAAAATATTTTTAATGTGTGATATTGTTGAATGTTATGGTTGTGAATTATTATTTTCTTGGCCATCTAGAGTGCAGTAGATGTTGAAGATCATGTTTATTTCTCATCTCTCTCTTTTTCGTTGATATTGCTACTGCACTGTTGCAGTTAGTTGATAGTTAATATCGCCAAAACTAAATGTACTACGACTCCTCTTACTTTTCTAATCATTAAAATGAATGTTTACAAGATATGTACATATCTCACATGGCTTGTAATTTCATTGACTAAAATATTCTTGCTCTCCTTGCCACATCAGATTTGAGTAGCAACTTGAGCCTTTTGTGACTACATAATCGTGGGAGGCAACTGGCCACGTGCCTTACAAATATTCCACATGTAGTAAATGGAAAAAAAATGTATATCAGAAGTTGCTCCAGGATGCTGATATGTTAAACTATAAGTGACCTAGTAGTTGTTGTACTTTTGTGAACAAATCTAAACTTTTTTCCTCATGTTAAGCTACTACTGTTTCCACCATTTGTTATAGTTTGTTAAAAGCCTTGGATTTTATATCATGTGTAAGACTTGTTATGATGTGTGTTGCAATGAAAATAACCTAAATCTCCTGGTAGGATGTGAGAGAGGTCTGATGTCTGTAATCCAGGGTGGATACATAAGTAAATGACTTCCTGGGCCACTTGGTTACTGAGAGGAATACAAGGGTACACTATTTCCAATAGTACCAGCTTGGAACAAAGCTTAAAACTGAAAACAGTTCTACCTTACCTCAGTAGGACAAATAAATTGTTTAGTTACAAGCTCTAGAGTATTGAATGTGTGTGAGAAGGCCACGAGTGGCACTTGTCCCTTATCCCTCGTTCCAGACGCGGCTCAGTTTTATGTCAGCAAGCATGCATTCTCGCAGTGTACAAGCCGAGAAGCACATGGCTTACCATGTGGCTAAGGAAATGTGGCAACTAGCTATGTGACATGTGCAAGGTGTATCACTGAGCAAAGGATGTAGCACATTTCACACAAACACCACATGGCCATAAGTGTCAAACATTGGGCTGTATCATTAGGCAAGGTAGTATCAATTATCTTTGGCAACTTGTAGTGACGTTTAATGCGCGCGCTGCACAGGCGCGCGCGCACACACACACACACACACACACACACACACACACACACACTCACACACACACACACACACGAGCGCGCGCGCGCTCACCTCCAGCAACTTTCCTTGTAAGTACTTGATTGCTCTCAACTTTTGTAATAGGTATATTGTGTGAAATGGTAGAAGTTTCATTATAAATTAATAAGTATTTTGGTTTGAGAATGATGTGAACTGGGAACAAAACTCAACGAAAATGTTGTGATTAAATGAAGAACTGTTTATTAGATTCAACTTCTTTCTTTTTCAGTGCTGTCAGTGGAGAAGATGCCCAAGATCGCAGTGACCGGACAATTCTGACTCCTTGGGTTAAGTTCTTGTGGGAATCGTACTGTCAATGTTTGGAACTGCTTCGAACAAATGCCCATGTGGAGACATTGTACCACGATATTGCTCGCATGGTATTGTTGTTCATTCACTATGTACAATAGTTATATATAAGTTGTTTGTGGTCTAGTATCAGAGGGAGCTATTCCATAAGTATGGAAAAAAATATGTTTTCATGTGTCTGAATAACTCTTACGGTACGTTAACAGTTGTTAAAATCACTAGTAAGTAGTATATCCCACCACCCATCTACAGCCATTAATACAAAGCCACTTGCTAATACTCACAATGCCAGGTGGAGTTACACCACATCTAAAGATCAGTGGATTGTAAACATGATTGCTGCCAAGATGTTTTCTGTTATTTATGTTTAATTCTGCGGTGCTAAGGTGTACACAGTATGTTATGTGGATTTCATTATTTTAGAACCTTATAATATGAAAGTAATATAATCTCATTTTTAAATATACAAAGGTGTCTTGTAAATTTCCGTGACTGAATGGAACGTTTTTGTTGTGCCTTCAGGGTAGGTAAGCTTGATTATTCCAAGGGTCGTAAAAAGAATTTCTGTAATGTATGGGGTACATGTTATTGCTGACAACAATCTGAATTGGTCAGTGCGCCTGCTGTGATTGAAAATGGAGAATAAGTTTACATGGACTGTGAACCATAGACTACTTACTTTTGGATGAATTAATTTAAATGTGATCGGACAAGCACCAAAGATGAAGTGTACTCTCCCCATCCAGTTGAGGTCACCACTTAGGAAACTGTCGACAAAATCCATGACATGGCGATGCCAGACCAGCAAGTAAAAATTTGGTTGATTGCTGAGACTGCAGGCATCTCAACTGAGTGAGTGCATAATATAAGGGGCATTCAAAAAGAAACAAGTGGGAGGCATAATTACAGAAATCGGTACCTGTGTATTAGAAGTATTGACCCTGGCTGTTGAGACACTTGTTCCACTGCAACACAAGGCGGTGAATGGCTGTCTCGTAAAATTCCCAGGGCTGTGATGTTAACCAGTTCCACACGTACAGCTGGACGTCGTCATCTGAGGTGAATTGTTCACCCCCCAGAGCCTTTTTAAGGGTACCAAAAGTGGCGTAATCACAGGGGGAGAGGTCCGGACTGTATAGAGGGTGGCCGAAAACCTCCCCATTTGAATTTCTGCAGGAGTGCCGCAGCTGTGTTGGCCATATGAGGCATTGCATTGTCATGGAGCAGGATGACCCCATGGGTGACATTGCATGGTTGTTTTGATTTGATCGCTTGGCGAAGTGTGTTCAAGGTTTGGGAGTAATGCTGGGCGTTCACTATTGTTCCGTGCTGCAGGAAGTGAATCAGAAGGGGGCCATCTTGGTCAAAGAAGAATGTCAGCGTAGGAGCAAACAATTCACCTCGGACGACGACATCCACTTGTACATGCGAAACTGGTTAACATTGCAGCCCCGGGAATTTTATGAGACAGCCATTCATCGCTTTTTGTTGCAGTGGAACAAGTGTCTCCACAGCCATGGTCAATACCTCTAACATACAGATGCTGGTTTCTGTAATTATGCCTCCAGTTCATTTCTTTTTGAACACTCCTTATATCTTGCACAGAGTTGGCTATGAAGAAGCTGTGTTTAAAGTGGGTGCCGTGGTTGCTCATAGTTGACCAAAAGCTCATCTGGCACACCATTTCAGCACAATGTGTGGCAATATGTGATCGCAATCTACAAGACTTC